>NW_028243799.1:0-133926 GCF_964263255.1 Lissotriton vulgaris | reverse complement strand
CTCTGCAATCCGCACAAAGAAACTAGCAGCCCCCATGTTTGAACATTATATCTAGGCTTTCCTGTTTTCAGTTTCAATTTTTGGTAAATTCTGGTGGGGTTTTCTCAGTGTTTTCAATATCGTAAAAAACAGTTGTTATCATTGGTTACACATTTTCACGCCACTAAAAACAATAGAAAAAGTGTTTTTCCGGTGTTTATGGAATGTTTTGCTTTTTTCATTGCTTACTTTCTGCACTGAAATAACATGGTATATAGACAGTGTACGAATAGTGTATATGAGGTCCAAAGAGATTTTTGCAAATTGATCTTATTGTAGTACACCATTCAACACTTCTTCAGTGAGTCTTTGGTCGTGTGTGCTCGCACTTTCCTTCCCATGTAAACTTCTGTGAAAAGGCCCTCTCAGCATTCATAGCCCCTTGGACTGAGAACCGTCAGCTAGGGGACACAGTTGGGATGACTCTTTCTTTGATACTACATAAAGCACGAAATGATAAATATTTGCATTTTAGTTCCTGGGCATAAGAAAACAGTGCACCAGAATGGACTAAAAAGTCAATAGCATCCCTCATTAACTCAGAAGATTGTAAAGATGCTTTCAGCATACCATCTAACAAGTGGCAAGGATCTCCTACAGGGAATCACTTCAGCTCTGGTATCAATTTTGACAGGTCATTACACAAATGTTTTATATAAGTAGCTGAATCACTACAAATACAAACAATATCATTCCAATCTTTGTTGAACTCGGAAAGAACATTTTTTGCAGAGCATAACAAGTGACACTGCGTTCCATGTTTTCCAAAAGTCTGGTGTCACGTTTTCACCACTATCCCAGATGCTTGGTGAAACATATACTTGTCACTATACCTTGCATTAAATGTTTAAAGCCTGAGGTGTTGGCAATTCACCTACTATCAATACTGACCCACTAGAAACTATGGTCTGATGTATTAAGGGTTTTTACCCATTCTCTGTGGGTAAATGTGATGACACATATTAGGAAATATTTTTATGAAACTAGCCATTTTACCTATCAGTGAAAGAATCAAATGCAGCCAAAATATCAAATGTGAGTTTGATATGTCCTGATTCTCTACAGTTTATAAAACAATTAAACGAAACCTAAAACGTGAAACTAATCCCTGCATCTTTAGGCCAAAGGCCATAAAACTGAAAAAAGGAAAAGGAAGAAGAAACAATATTTTAGTGGCATCCCTAAAGAACAAAACTCAAGCAGAATAATGTTAGCCAGTCTTCCCTACTGCTAGCTTGTATAACAAAGTTACATTTTATTAACCCCTTCAGTAAGAACAAAATGACTCTTTCACTTTCTTTTTCCTTTCTTTGAATGGCATTTAGTTTGTGGTTGTGCAGGTGTTTTTTCAGTGTTTATATGTTTTCACCGGTGAGGGCTATTTTTCTTTCAGTGGGGTTTTATCAGTTATTATAGGTTTAAACCCAAAACCCCACAGCCTAATTATATCACACTGAACCACACAGAAGATGACATAAAGTGGTTTATAATTGAAATCATTTTACCCAAGCAAGGCTACAGTAATGAAGCGATCAGGAAGAAATGTGAGGTATATTGGATTCTTACCTTAGATACTTTCAAGAGAGGCCGAAATATGGAAATACCATGGGAACAAGCGATATTGTTCAAACACTGGCAGATTGGTCACCCAACAGACTCCATGCCCACACTGCTTAAGGAAGCGACCGTTGAAGCCAAATATACAATTGAACTATCAGAAGATATCTAGTCAAAGAAATATTGATGCCTATAGTGTCATAAATATAAAAAGTCTCAAAGGTAGATTTCCGAATATGTTTGGCCATACCCATATCATATTCACTATAATGTTGACATCATACAACTGAATCTACCATCACAAAAGACACAAAGGTGTGATCACTGTGGCGTATCATTTCTTCTAAATTACCACTCATCGGATTGCAGATGAAAATATTGTAACAGAGGAACCCATCGTTAGAGGGCAAATGTATATATCCACTTCCGGGATGTAAGGCATTTCGTATTGGTGTGGAGATTTACTTATATATTTTTCATTGCTTTTAACTCACAGGTTAACATTCGACATTTTGTTTAAAATCGTCAGGTAACACTATTGTAATAATAGTGAGTCCACTATGACCGTGTTGATCATATTGAATTTCATCTTTGTATAGGATGTCGACGTAGTAAAGCCCTGAACTCTACTCCAAGATGGCGCAGACTCATTGAGTCCTTTGCCTATTTCCATAACATCTTATGTTTGTATACGTAATGAACGTAGATTGAGACGGTATCCGTTTACGCTAGGGGACCCATTAAAGACCGCAACTGATGTTCGAACAACTTTCCTGGGTTCCCGAAGATATAGCAGACTGAGGAGATATCTGCATTTGATGCCAGTAAGTACTGTGCTAGCAAATATATAGGACAATACGGGCCAGGCATACACTGGGGCGTACCCACTCTAAGATTTGTTTTTGTGTTACAACGCTTGAGTTTTTCCTTCGTTAGCACTCAGAGCAAGTGCTGCATGCATTGGCAAGCGAGATACTTATCAAGTACCTCCCATGCAATTAGAAGGATAATTCTGTTATATACATTAGAAAACTCTCGGATAGCCATTTTGAGTATCCCCATACTGCCGGCAACACTGTGATATATAGGGCAGGAATTAAATCTCCCGTATATTAAGGAACTAGATTAGAACGCAAGGAAAGGACCCCATCTTGTAATTGACCTAGCTCTCAAGTGTAGGACAATCCACCCATTGTTATCTGTATCATGTTAAGGATATCATTAGTAACATCATGTATCTCTAATTGTTTAGAAATCTGAAACAGTACTTATGCTTCCATTTACTCTAGGATAGCGCCCAATAGTGAGCAGTAGGGATCAAAACTACCATTCAACCCATCTTTACTGAGAATATCGGTACAAAATGAGAAAAAGAAAAAATGCAATACGCTAATATATCCTGCAAATAAGTTTATATTTACATTAAGGCATATATCCAATTAAGATTGACATTCAACCTACCTTTAAGCCATTTTATAATGGCATATCTGTCCTTTGCAGATATGTTGAATATATCAATTCATACTGTCCCTTAAATACCACAGCCTGTATTATTCCTGACAAGAGGAACTGATAACGGCAGTAAGTACCCTTCTACTAGGGATACCAGCTTTTAACGCAAAGTACTAATAAGGATTCACCATTGATATTGTACCTCTGTATATATACAGAAACGCCAATGGCCCATTCTTTGTTAGACAGCTAATTACCGTCAAAGGAGACAATTTCATACTTGTGTATACATCAGAAGCACTCCTCGACCTAATCACTACTAAGGTACACTTTTTTATTAATTATGAATTATTCATTAACTGAATCCGACCTATGTGAAGAAAAATTTTAACATGCATCCTCCTCATTAAAAATAAAATTAAAAACAAATTTCCCTATCCTACATAATTGTTACGTTTGCTTTCATACAGATAATACTGTCTACACAGGAGCACTCATTACCAGATGGAGTGCTGCCCCCTGCATTTATAATAGGTACATCTTTCTAAAATCTTGTTAAAAATATCACAATTGGTGACGGCTTATAATGATTACCAAGTTTAACTTATGGTATCTACCATCAGTCGGATACCACTAGTGGGGGAAACAAACCACTAATATCTCAAGTGGTTCACCATGGACACAGCTTTCATGTTTTCCTTCTCCATTTCGTATGTACGGCACACTTCAATAACTGGGATATAAGGAATTCTGCATCTAAATCTTGGCTACATGGCATGCTCAACATTGTGCATTTTTAACATTACCTGTTTTTAAAGTAGAATGTCCCTTTACCGCACCTGCATAGCTTATTCACATTTGAAGCATGATATGCTTATAATAGATCAGAGTGTCTATTACAGGTTAAAAACATATATGTGTTTGCACTATGTTAATTGTGTGTTTCTGTTATAGAGAAAATGGAGACAGTTTTTCCTGATGAAGACAATATTGCCGAAACGCGCGCAGTGTTTCTTTCTACCGCCTGCCTTGGAAATGTTTTTACAATCCACCTCCTCCATCTCTCATGCAGTATGGTTTTGTAGAGTGATGAATTTTTAGATAATTTGTGTATTAGTTTGCTTCAAATTTGTGTGTTTGTCTATGTATGCTCTATGTTCAGTTTCATGATTGTGCACTGCTGTACTGAATAGATGAACCAACAATCATTTAATTTTATTGAACTAAGTCATCAAATAAATTATTCTGAAAATTGATCCATACGAATATGAAATTACGCCTTATTCTGACAAAAAAAAAATATTTTTGAAAAATATAAACTATTTCTGTCATGTTTGTATATATATTTTCTGCCTTGCACTTTCAGAGGCATTGATGTTACTGAATCTATAGCCTGTACTGAACTACCAATAGCAATTGTAGAACTTATATCTAGCTTTTTTCTTACCCTTTCTGTAATTTTCCCTACAGCTAGCACGTTTCATTGTTTTCTGTAGGGATCCCCTTCTTTCCAAACAGGAGGGCATACCACAGCACCCTGGCCCCCACAGGCAGCGCGGTACAGTTCAACTTGGATGCAGGTTGCAGTACGGCGGCACAGATCATGGGGTCCCCCGGGTTGCGGGAGGTGGGGGAGGACAATGCACAGCTGAATTATGATGTAAGGAGTTTAAAAGAAGGTGAAGTGGTAAATGACAATGTTCCTGCTAGTATTTTGTAGGAACGTCATGTCGATCGGGAATGTGTCAGATGGCAACAGTGGGTGGTGCCCCCTCACAAATGGTTAGGTGGCTGGATCCAGAGTGGAGGTCAACCTTGACGCCAAGTAGGGGGACTGGTGGTGCTGTGGAAGATACACTATACACACAGAAGGTGTCCATAGGGGTGAATGCGAGGGGGAAGGAGGCAGCAGGGAAGTACGTTTGAGGAGGGATTTGTATGTCAAGGATGTCTGGGTAAGTACCAAAGTGAAGATCAGAAGAAATGAAGGCTGGGAGTGGCCAAGTGCAGGCTGCAGGGTAGTAGGGCAAGCTCCACAAACATGGACGCCAGAGACAGGGGCAAAAGGGGAACAGGGCATGCCACCAGGGACAGGATAAGTGGAGGATGGACAGGATAGAGCAAGCCCAAGGACCCTGGAGCAAAAGAAAGTAAGGAAATGAAGGTCAGTTCCTAAACTCCTTGGTGTGCATTTAATGTTAGCAACCAAAGAGAAAATATGGAAAGGGTATATGGAGATGCTGAAGCTCCTCCATTGAGAACTTAGGGCAAAGAAGTGGTCGAAAGCGGATGAATTTTAGTTGTCAAAATGGCGTAGGGTGCTTACGACGATAGAAAATTGGATGGTGGCGTTTTTAATCTTTGAGAGTGTATATTGCAAAAAATTCCACAAATGGTGCATTTCACGAATCAAATATATGGACGTGAGCAGCAGAGCGTAAATCGCGTATGGGGGCATGCCTGAACACATTATGACGATGAGTTTCTCACCCGCTTAACATCGGATCCTTAGGCAAAATGGGTAGAAATTTACCCTATTTATACCAACAGACGACAGGTTCTGTAAAGTTTGGTACAACCACATTTACAATGAGTGGACTGCCATTGGTATATCGTTCCTTTCAGCCTCACCCCACCTGGCGAGGGGTGGGGACAGTGACCAAGACAGAGGGAGGAGTGCTCTAAACATGTTAGAATTTTAACAAAGGCTTATGTACAAGGGAGTACTGTAAGTTCTGGCACAAATGTTCCAAGTGAGCTCGTCAACATGCCCTCGTGCAGTGCAATGGAGCATGAGGTAGTGGACAGGGGACACAGGCAGGGCAATGGAATCAAAATTAGGGGGCGTACAGCAGGCAGCAAGGTATTCAGGCGCCAGAGAACAGAGGAGGATGCAGGGCACAATACGCAATCTACACAATTAGATTGGTGGTATGCACAGTACCATGACAAAGTGGATGTACAGTTGTTGAGTGAAGGTTTTTGGGAAAATTTTTGCCTGGGGTACAAGGGGCCTAGAGCTACAAAATGGGCATGGGAACTTGACATCTGCATGGTCACATAAGCAAGTGGTTTGGGAAAAACTACAGAAGGAGGTTCAGGAGGGCAGAATGGCAGGGCCATAAATGGCCTATGTCCGTTTTGATCGTATCACCCATTGGTGTAGTGCCAAACAAGGAAAAAGGTACATTTTCTATGATACAGCACTGGTCATGGCTGGAAGGGAATTCCGTCAATGATTTTATTTTGGGGAGGTGACAGTATCATATTCCTTAGTGGATGTGGCTATGGTGTTTCATTTAGAGTAGATAACATGGCAGTGGTACATGTAGTAAACAGATAGTCAGCAAGGGATGAGCAGGTCCTTAAGCTGCTGCTCGTATTTGTGTTGGGTTGTCTAAGAGATGATGTTGCCTTCAAAGTGAAACGTGTGTTGGGGTGGACAATTATATTTCAGATGCTTTGTCTTGTTCATAGTGGGGGGGGTTCCATGGGCTGGCCACGGAGGCAGACAGAACAGGACACCCATACCGGCAGACATGTGGAACAAAGGAGAGAGAGGAAGCTTCAGTGGGTGGTAGGGTCGTTGGCGGTATCCACTAGGAAATCGTATCCGCAGACTTGGCAAGAGTTTATAGCAGAGGCAAAATGGAGGTCAGAAATTTGGAGTAGAGAAGATGATGTTGTACAGTTCATGCTTCTATTGGTTGGAAAAGGTTTGTTCAAAGTAACAATAGCGGGAAAACTGGCAGGAATTGCCTTAATGAGCAAGTTCTTCTGAGGTAAAACGCCATCTGCTGGGGAGGAGGATGTTAGAGGGGTCGGCAAGGTTAAAGCGGTTTCCAGTCTTGAGTAAGGTGGCCATTATCGAGGCATCTGCTAGCCCAAGTTTTGGGGGCACTGCCAACGTTGTGCAGGGACAAAGAGGAGAGCGTTTTGTTTTCCACCTTGATGTCAGGGATTTTTTTCGGGCCTTCATAGCCTCTGAACTATTAGGGAGGAAAGGTGTTCACTGGTTGGATTGGGCAGACGTGGGAGATGGCAAGATTGAGTTGCACATCTGGAAGTCTAAGACTGATTAGAGGGCAACGGGGAAAACAGTGCTGCTGCAGGAATTCCCAGTTGTGGAGTTGTGTCCAGTAAATCGGGGATCTATGCGGAGGAGAACTAGTGGGGCATCCCAGAGAGCTGTTTTTCACCACACAGATGGGGCTTACGTCACATATTGGGTAAACTCTGGAGGACTATGGAATTCTTTTACAATTGGGACGGCTATGGGCAGCAGAGTGGGGTTGGACAGCAATAAGATTAGCAGTTTGGTCGTTGGTTGTCGGAGTGCTTTCAGCAGTATGCACACGTGGAGAACGGGAGGTTTATGACTTGAGACATTTTGGGGTGTCACATAAACTGTTCTTTTCAGGTGAAGTTGCTGGGTTGGAGGCAATTGAGTTGACAATATGGATCATAGGACATTTATTTATTAAGTGGACAGAAAAGCACGAACCTCCAGAGAGGACAAGGCGCTAATCTCAGGTTTGATGGCCATTTCTTGAAAGTTAATTAGCATGAAAAAGTGGTATGACATGGGAGGATCTGTTACAATGCTTAAACAAGTTATTAAAATAAAATTATAGATGTCCACATATTCTTCTTCTGCACTTGGATGAAAATGATATAGTGATATGCAAATTAATAACTTTGTTAAAGAAAATTAAGAGGGACATGTTGGAAATTAGGAAGCAGTGCTCAGGAACTTTCGTCATCTAGACGGAATTCATTCCTAGATGGCAATGGAGCGGGACAACAAAGCCCTCTGCCTTTGATAAGGCCAAGCAAAAAATAAATAAGGGCATGCAAGTTTTCTGTAGGGACGAAATATTTGGGCAGGTAGAGCGTCCAGAGTAGAGGTACAATGCACCGTAATTTTTTTGGGGGGGATGGGGTTACATTTTCCAGGTACAGGTTGGATCAACATTTGTTGCAAGTAAAGAAGGTACTGAGAACAAAATTGACAGGGAACAGGTACGGCAGAGCTTCTTGGGGGGGATCAAAAAAGTTGAGAGTAAGCCTTTTCTGAGTGGGAGTGGGGCAGTTTAAGTTGTCATGCTTATATATTAAGGTGATGGTTGTGAACATGGGGGAATCAGGACAATGGAGGTGGTAATAAACCTGGAGGATGCAACAAATTAAAAATTAAGACTTCGGATACCTAGATAGTTAGAAGTTAATAGATGTAACTTAAAGTCTCAATGGAGGTACAGGTTAACAGTTTAATGATTAAGTAGGAGTTACAGTTGCAAGATAAAGATTTTAAATGGAGTGGTAGTCTTAGGTGTAGAGGGTAGGGTGAAGTAGGTGAAGTCTTGTATAGTGAGGTGCAGTTTTGTGAGGGGAAAACCTAGGGTTTTGGATATCTGATGCGCACCTCTCTTCAATAAAGCAGCCTTTTTTACATAATCAAGGGCGGCTAACAAGGTTATTATCATTTTATTTTTCGTTGCTGCAGGGCTGGGTTGGGGTCGGGGCTCGTGGCTCAGGGAGGAGGAGTGGACTGTGCAGTGCACACTAAGGGCCCGATTACGATGCGGGCAGGAAGGGCTCCGACCAACGCCTGCATCATAATCACAGATTTGGATTTCCTTTCGACCGAGCCATTTTAAAGGGCTCGGTCGGAAGGGAATCCGAATCATTTGGGAGGCCCACAGTAATCGTAGTTTACCACTGCCTTTATGTGCCAGCCTTTCCAGCACAAAAGGCATTGGGAAACAGCTTTAGGGGCTCCCAGCCGGGCCCCCATGGTTGCAAGGCCACCCAATTGGGGCCTAGAGGGCACCGTAGGTGCCCCTTTTGATCCTTCCACCCGTGGCAGGCACCTTGAGGTGCTTTACACAGGGTGCAGGGATGAACTGCACCCCTGATCTTTGCTATGAGATCATTCATTCCTGGGCTGGAACCAATGGCTGGAGGTTGTTCGGTTCCAGTTCCAGAATGATGCTGGACAGACTCGGGTCCGTTTGGCATTGTAATCGGCCCCTAAGTGTGCATGACTGCTTGGCCGGCCCAAACCATCATGCACACTTTGCATATGCCCCACAAGGCTGCATTATACAGCCTGTTGGGGAACATGCCCAGGCCCTCAGTTCCCATCTGATTACTGATCCACGGAGCTCAGACCAATCACAATGCTGCATTGAAGCATTGTTATTGGCTTAGGGGCACCTGCTTGCTTCCTGACTCTTCTGCAACTATGGAGGAGAGCTGGAGGTGGCCGCAGCTGGAGGAGGTAAGTGTTTAAAAAAAAAATTGTATTCCTCCCACCCCACCCCATTCCCTGCCAACCACCACTACACATAATAAGCAAGTATGTGGTCTATGCTTCCCCTTTTAACCCAAAGCCTGAGAGGGAGACTGCAACTGGTAGTATCAGATCTTCTTTTATCTGTTCAGCAGGAGGACGGAGCTAGGGAACAACCACCGGAACGGTTTACCAAGGATCCTGATGACCTCTTTGTTGTCAGAACACACTTTTGAGGAAGGGCTTTATACCTATATTTCTTTATGATATTGAATTATCTCACAGCATCTATACTGGAGAATTTGCTAATTTACACTACCTGATTGTCAACAACATCGAGCATAGTCTTTGTTAGGTTTGTGACATAACATCTCCTGTCTACACTATTATTTCCAAACAGGCCTTCCAATCAGAAATAGACCTAATAAATAGAGGCAGTGATTTCCATCTCATATAATGATTATGAACTTTATTTAGAGTTTGGTGGATGGGATACTGCATCACAAACATAGATGGTATCTGATCTGCAATACTACATGCGCATTAGAGCCTTTGGAACTTTTAATGTGAAGAATGGGATGTTTGCCACATTGTGTTGCTTTGATAGCTTTTATATTCTAAGGCATGTTTTGCTTCTGATATTTTAAACTGAATAATTTATAAAAAGTGTGTCTTTATGAAAGTGTTTAAAGTGATATTAAAGTGACTAAAAAAGTCTTCTTGAGAAAAATCGAAATTCCACCAGAGAAACTACATCCTAAAAAACACAAAAAGTGTAATAAGCCACATGAAAACATAGAACATCACAAACTACGTTTTGGAATAAAACTGCACATTGAATGACTGCACTGTGCAGAAGATGAAGGAGGCTTTATTTAATTTAAATGAAAAGCTTTCGATGTTGTAAAAAATTCATTTTAGAAGTAGAAATTTTAGTTGAAATAAAAGATGTTTTTTTTTAAAAATCCTACCACGGCAAGAGGTACTGAAATACAGTAAAAGAGAGATGTGCAACTTTCTGAATGAGATATACTACATAGCATGTCAAAGTAACCATTGTAGATTATTTCAACTGATTTGTACTGCCGGGCCTGTGTAAAGTCATCTCCATGTTGATTTGTGTTAGAAGTGCTAGGAAAGGGTTAACATTTCCCTCCTTAAAATTATGTTTAATTCTAACAGAAAGTGCTCCTTCTGACCTCACTTGCTTACACCAACAAATAAACCACGGTAATTGCGCATATCAGCATACACAGGGCACAAGGCAAAGTGTTAACTTCATGCATATGTGTAGGATTAAACCGTCCTACTCCATTAGGTTAAGATGTATTACTGCTTATCAACAAGTTCCCGTTTTTAATTCAAATGAAACTCAAATCAAGTCTCTCATTTCAGAGTGAAGCAATGTATTCACTGACAAGTCCTAAAGGATCTCTTTGACTAGGGATGTTTGACAGTTTAAAGTTGATCGAATTCAGCATAATGTTAAAGATAGGTACAAGATTGAGGTGCCACCACTGCAGAGTTGTGACATTGTTTAATGTTTTTGTTTATTTGCCCAGAAACGGGACTGATGTTTTACTTCTCTCTGATTTGATTATGAAATGATGGTTTCCCCCTAGTAAATTTGATCATCAATGGACTACAAGCATTGCACCTAGAATAGAAAGGGGACTTTTTGCTTTTATCGACTAGGGAAGGCAATTGACGTGGTACTGGACTTTTATGTTCTTTGGGGGTTTCTGAAAATTATTGTTTGTTTATAAATATGGCTCATACAAATATTGGGCCAAATTTAAAGTTTGGTGGACAGGGTACTCCACCACAAATGTGGTGGAGTAGTCGGTCTGCCAAACCAATGGTGCACTTGGGCTATTAAGAGTCAAGTAAATCATAATTTTTTCAGTGGTGGCGCCCCCCGCTTGCTTCGCTGCTGGAAGGATTACTGAGATGACTGACAGAATAGGTGACATTGAACTAAGGACATCAGACTGCCCACCCTATTTTATTTTTCTGTCTTTCGATGGTAAAAAAAAGCTGTCAGTCTTGAAGAGAAAAAAAAATGACCCCCAACATTGGAAGAAATCTCCCAGGGTATGAGGGTCACTAATTTTGTGTTTGTTAATAATAAACTCCTGTTTTCGAAGTTTGCTTTTGAAAAACAAAAACATTGTGTGTGCTGCTGCTGGAAAGACAGCAAATACATATCAACTTTGCAATGCCTTCATGAGAACCGTTGTGACAGTATTTTCTCTGAAGGCATATAGAGCACAACTGGGCTGGCAGTGATCTCTAAATATGGTGAGCGGCAGTCTGTAAGGGTGGCGGACGTTAATTTTCACTGCCTAGCTGATGGACCGGTCAATTGTCTCTTTAAAATATATCAAACTAGACCTAAATAGAAAGCATGTGAGTGGAAATTGTTTCTGATCCAAGTTCACACAATCTTAACTAACATTATGTGCTACAGCATATCAATGCTTGCAATATACTATTTTTTTTTAAAGCAGGCCATTTTCATGCTGCTCCTATGAATAGAGGCCAGTGCTCTACATTTCTGGGATTAATGAGACGCACAACTCATATCTTTGTTGATCGCTGTTGCTTTTTATCAGATTTTGAGAAAGTGTATTTTGCTCCTCCATATCTATAAGCAAACACTCTTAAAATACACAATTGTAGCAATGGAAAACTGTATATGTTCTAATGGAACAATACTTTTTATATATCTAAAATGTGCTTGCTTAAGTAATCACAAATGAGGATTTCCTCAAACATTTTATGTTGATAATATGCTACCCATTGGTCCAAACTTTAAACATAAACCATTTTTAACTGCAATGAGTTTTCCAAACAAGTATCATTTTCCAAATATACATTTCCTGTAGTTACATATAGGTCTACCCAATAATCAACCAGAAAAACAACGGTTTTTGAAAGAAAGGAAAATGCTTTTTTGTTTTTGATATATCTACCCAGGCATTGAAATCAGCAAATAGTCATATGTTTTGTGTCAATGATTGGGCAGAAAGTGATGGGTTGGTGATTTCTTCTTGGAAGACTAAGATATATCCTGCACTCTAGTAGATTACTGACCAATTGAAAGACTGGTTAAGATTGTGGAGTACAGTGTAGGCATGTGATTGAAAGAACTTTAACTTGAGCTGGATTTTTGCAATTGAGACCCTCTGACTAAATCACCACACTACTGTCCTGACCTTTTCTTTGATCCTCTCACTACCTTTGTAGTGCAGTAAAAAATCATAATTTGGCAACTTTCGTCTTAATCATGTTGTGAATGTTGAGGGATTTGTACACTGATTTGACAAATCTTGAGTGTGTCACGGCTGAGGGTGTGTAGATTCAATTTCATATATTTGGCCAGGGTATGTAGGTTGACATTGACACAAGAATAAATTAAACCTCGTTGGTTGCTGGTTAGACAGAAACTATGGGGTGTGGCTTACTATTTATGACCTTGAACAATTTCTGTGCAAATTCATTCTGTTTCATCGCCAGTTTTTGTTTACATATGTTGCATGCAGCATCCTCAAACACTAGTTTTGTTACCCTGCCACGAATTCCACACAACCCTCACTGACTCCAACCATAGTCAGTGAAAAAGCTCAAATGGTGGATTTGATTGTGTGTCGGAATATTGTCTCAATAATATTGTTCTTCCAGAGTATTGTGGGGAAAATATTAAGGACTAAAATATGGTGAAGGTAAATGTTTATAGGTAAGTTTAGAGATACAATGCTTAACTTCACATGTATGTACCTTGAAAATATATATTGTTGCACAATATTATTGAGCTGATATTCTCATGGAATACCTTTTGATTTACGAAATAATTGCACAATAGCTGATGGAGTGCTCCAAGATGCAGTTACCCATGACAACAGGCCATGATTACTGAGCTGCCAGATGTTCTAGGCATAGATGGAGGTAGGTTTCTTTCTTTTCGTCTTTTTATGAGACTTGATTAACCCTTACGAGCCCTGTTACTACAGCAGCGTGTTTTCTGGTTGGTCATGTAGTTTCTGCACTCCTGTCTTATGCAGTGAGCATCAGCGTATTTAATTGACTGGTTTATTGGTGTATTTTCAAGAATTTCACATAACAAGTGTAGAATAAAATTAGACAAATTAAACAGTACCCAGAACATATGTAAAAATACAAATCACCCACAACAATAAAAATAACATATATTGAACAAGATTTCCTATTACACGACGATGAAAATAATGATCAAAGAATTATTGTTTATGCAACTAAAAACTAACAGTACCTTACCAATCCTAACACATTGCAACCAAGTGGATGATGGATGGCACATTTAACTTGTACCTACCACCATTTACACAACTTTAGCCTATCCCTGGGCGATGCATAACACAAATGACCCTCTAATATATGCCCTGCTACAAAACAAGTAAAGCACAGCCCATTACAAACTCTGAACTTTAATCAAACGCAGCCGTGGCCAGTAGTGCGAGTACCTGCCGGGCGGTGACGTGGGGAGGGGCAGGGTGGGGGGTAGTAATGTATGGATTACGGACCTTAACAGGTAAGTAAACATATAAATAAATAAAACAGATTTTGTTGTGTGCACTGCATCACCAAATGCGATGCAGTGCGTGCAACAAAATTTGTTTTATTTATTTATATCTTTACTTACCTTTTAAGGTCCGTAATCCATACATTACTGACCCCCACCCTGCCCCTTCCCCTCTCCACATCAAAAATCATTATTGATTTTGAAAAAGCTTTGATTTCTATTATGCAGAATGTTTATCCATGCACAGCAATACAAGGGTGCTCAACCAGTGTATATAGAGGCACCTACACAAATCCACATTTAGAATAGAATACACCACAAATACAAAACTGGCCTATGAGTTAAAAAATGAATAGTGTCTGCCTGCATTCCTGTCAGAGAAGTAAGCAAACTCTACAAAATGCTAATCGAATTCCCGTCATACAAAAAATCCCAAAACAACTCTGGCCACTAAGGAACTATTTTGTACAAAGTTGTATTGGCCAACTGCTCCGATCCCAGGTGCCAACCCACATTTCACATCTCGTGGTGGAATGTCTACAACAGCAACATCTCTCAAGAAGCAAACATTAACAATGCAGTGAACGGGTTGCATAATTCCTTACAATGAACACATTTAGAAGAAGCCACCCAACATCCTAATCATTTCTAGAAATACTCGAAAAAGGAAAAAGCTGCCAAGACCTAAGACAAGAACAATTCCTAACAAACCTAAAACCAAAATTATCAAAACAACTAAACAAATTAACCAAATCCCAGAAAGCAAAATGTAACTATTTATGAATAACTAAAACCCTACCCTACCTTGAAAAATAGCCAGGACACCGCTAATTAAACCACAATTGAATAATAAAAAGTAAATCCTAACTCACAACTGTAACTTATAAAAACAACACCCCCAAATACAACAAGTAAAAAATGTCTTCCCATTGGAAGTAACATTTGCGCCAGAAAGTCCAGTGCTTCCCTTTTCCCCAGTGGAATTTAATCAGGATTGCGTCGAAGAAAAAAATAAAAAAGACAATGTATTTTGCTTTAAAAGGTCTGCACATTGGCTCAATAAAACGTGCTACCATTAGCCAATCCTTGCTTTTCAATTTTCAGCATCTTCATTTTGGGACACTTTTATTTAAGGTGGGTCCAAATAACCCAACAGTGGGGGAGAGGATGTGATGCAACAGCCAGAGCTGCTGACCTTGGAACTGGGGAACCAGGTTCAAGTCTCAGCATCGGCTCAACATATGGTGATCGTGGGCATATTACTTGCTCTACCCGTGCCAACCAAAAATGAATATGCTCTTGTGTATTGTAAAAGGTGCTCATGTAAAGCAATCCAATACCTTTAAGTCAAGTTCACGCTATATAAAACAGCAAAAAAAAATATGCAAAGTAATGTTAGCTAAAAAGTCAGGAAAGGCTGGAGGTTTCCCACATAACATTGAACCACTTGGCAGCATTTGTAAAATGTAAAAAGGTGTCAGGGTTATTTAAACAAATGGCCTAAGTTTGCTTGTAAAATCAAAGAAAATCACTGATCTAGTATTTTGTGATGGTTCGGTCTCTTGTTTGTAGAAGACATTTAAACAAACATTGACAATGCTAATCATTTTAGATTTATTATGGTGAAAAAGTTTATAACCAGCTTCACTAGCACACAACATAAGTAAAACATGGGCTGCAGCAATCCCTCCTTCCCTAACACAAACAATATGTGTACGACAGTTGGCAGCATCTGGAAGAGCAGTGCAAAGTACTGTCACACAAGAATATGACTCATTACATCGCATATTAATACAATGCGTGCCATTACAACGCGGGTATTACTATGCAATGTCAATGACAACGACATACAATTGCAAACTTTTATCACAACTCTACCTTTACCACGCATGCCATTACAACGCAAAGGCATGAATGGTAAAGGTACACTCAAGGTAAAAGTTTTCAAGGTAAGTGACTCTACCCTGCCCTACCCTAAACCCTAATTTAGTACCCATGCACGACCCTCCCCCGACCCCCAGTCTTCTCCCTATATTTACACCACCTTGCACGACCCCCAACACTATCCTAAACCCTAAAACACTACCCTACACTACACAAACACCTCAACACTACCCTAAACCCTAAAATACCAATACCTGCATGACCCTCCCACTACCCCCAGTCCGGTCCCCACACTCAAACACTACCCTGCATGACCGCCCGACACTACACTAAACCCTAAAACACTACCCTACAATACACAAAGACCACAACACTACCCTAAAACACTACCCCATGCACGACCCTCCCCGTACCCCTAGTCCGGTCCCTGCACTCAAACCCTACCCTGCACAACCACCTGACACTACAGTAAACCCTAAAACATTACAAAAACTACCCTAAACCCTAAAACACTACCCCCAGCATGACCCTCTCCCTAACCCCAGTCCAGTCCCGCCATTCAAACACTATCCTCCACGACCCCAGACATTACACTAAACCCTAAAACACTACCCTACACTACACAAACACCACAACACTACCCTAAACCCTAAAACACTACCCCAGCACAACCCTCCTCCTACCCCATCCAATCCCTACACTCAAACACTACACTGCATGACCCCTGACACTACACTAAATCCTAAAACACTACCCTACACCACACAAACACCACAACACTACCCTAAACCCTAAAACATTAGCTCCTGCACGACCCTCCCCCTACCGCAAGTCCGGTCCCTACACTCAAACCCTACCCTGACGACCCCAGCACTACACTAAACTCTAAAACACCACCCTACACTACACAAACACCACAACACTACCCTAAACCCTAAAACGCTATCCCAAGCATGACCCTCCACCGCCGCCCAGTCCGGTACCTACACTCAAACACTACCGTGCACGAGCTCCCGACACTACCCTAAACCCTAAAACACTAACCTCCACCTCACAAACACCACAGCACTACTTTAAACCCTAAAACACTACCCCCAACACAACCCTCCTCCTACCTCATCCAATCCCTACACTCAAACACTACACTGCACGTACCCTGACACTACACTAAACCCTAAAACACTACCCTACACCACACAAACACCACAACACTACCCTAAACCCTAAATCACTAGCCCCTGCACGACCCTCCCCCTACCCCCATCTGGTCCCTACACTCAAAGACTACTCTGCATGACCCCCAACACTACACTTAACCCTAAAACACTTCCCTACACTACACAAACACCACAACACTACCCCAAACCCTAAAACACTATCCACAGCACGACCCTTCCCCGCCCCCCAGTCCGGTCCCTACACTAAAACACAACACCCAGCACAACCCTCCCCCTACCTACACTACACAAACACCACCCTAAAACACTACCCCCAGCATGACCCTCCCCCACCCCAGTCCGCTCCCTACACTGAAACACTACACCTAGCATGACCCTCCCCCTATCCCCAATCCCCCTGACTCCTCTCTCCTCTCGTGGTTCCAGCATCGCCTGAGGGGCAGTGCACGTCACAACTTTGTTCTGAGGAAACGGAAGAGCCTCAGTTTCCTCACAACGATGTTGATAGCCATTACAGTGCATGCGTTATAAAAGCACATGCAATGTAATGGTATTCGCAGTAATGGTACGCGTTGTTACATCGCATGCCTTGTAACGCATGCGACGTAATGACTTGCTGTGAAACAGCCGCGCTGTAATGGCTGTTCACCATCACACAAAGTGCATGTATAACAGTGCAAGTTTACCATTCTCATAAGATCGGTACAACTTGAGCATCAACAGTTCAAGCTTCTCTCCTTTGGGCAACAGGTACAAAAGCATCACCAGCAGTAGAAATTACTCTTTTTATAGAAAAGGTGCAGGCAGAGCACCAGCAGGTCAGGCGTCATAATCTCACAGAACCAGTACAGATTGAGCAGCAGCAGCACAAGCTTCTCTCCCTCACAGGACAGGTTCAAATTGGACAGCAGTAATGTAAGCTTTCCCTCTCTCGCAGAAAGATGCTAAAGTGCAAGTGTTCAGTGGCGGCCACCACATACAAAAGGTGGTGGGGCTGGTGGAGGGGGCTTGGGGGAGTGCGGGAGAGGGAGCGCAGGGGGAGTTTAATGACTACAAAATAAAAAAGTAAGGCTTACCTGAAGCTGCCGGACACCTCCTGCGTTGCACCTCTATGTTCTTCTACCTGGTTCCAGCAGACACTGGGACAGCATCACAGACTCCCCGTGCAATCCCCACCCTGCTCTCATGCTATGAGAGCAGCACAGGGTTTGGCCTGAGCGGGCTGGTTTGACCCTTCGCTCAGGCACAGGGAATCTGTGCTGTTTCTCCAACCCGGCTGTCCAATACAGCTGGGTTGGAGACAACTAAGTGTGTATGTGTGTTTGGCCAGCCTGAGACAGCCAGCCAAATACACATGCACACTTAGAAGTGCACAAACAAGTCCTCATCCCCTCTTACATAACCCCAGCCCTGCCCCTCCCAACACATGCTGGACTAGGCACAGCCGCGGTGCGTCCATTGGGGCGTAGGGGAGTAGCCCCACTAGCCCACATGGACCCGCGGCTGTGCAAGGAAGTTATAAATATTTCATTTTATTAATCCTCATGTCCAGGCCGTCAGGAATCCGGGCAGCACCCGGCGTATCCGGGAGTCGGGGGAGTGCTCGGGCCTCGGGGGAGTGCTCTGCGGCAGGGGGGCTGGACTGCTGTGCAGCTTGAGTTGAGTGACAGTCCACGTCACTCAGCTGCAGCAGCAGAGGTGTCCCGAGGCTCGAGTGCACAAGTCAAGCTTGGGGCTGAAACTAGCCCAAGCATGCGCATTGTTGTTCTCCTGCTAGCGAGTGGCCAGGAGGGTGCTGGGTTTAACCAGGCGACAGCCCCCGGCGATAGAAAGGGCGACAGGGCGAGCACGCAGTGTGCCCCCCAAGCTAATCCTGGCGCTGCATGAAGCGCCAGGTTTGGCCAGTCACTGCGCGCAGGGTAGGGCAATCCATTATTGGATGCCGCGCGTGGGTGGCTCAGCCGCACCACTGCCTAATGGCAAATCACTGTGTCTCACTTCAGTCATGCAGTGATTGGCCATTTCGCGGCGCTGCTGACGTCACAATCCTGTTCTCTGCTCTCTCTCTCTGGGTGGGTGGTGACTCTCGCTGCCTCGTGTGTGCATCAGCCAGCCTGTGTGCTCCCGAGTCCGTCGACCCGTCGTGTGTGAAGTACTGACCACCCCTACTTCAACTTCGTCAACTTCAGTACTTCTCCAGCACTAGTAGTCTCTTTTTTTAGTGAGTATATAATTCTGATATGTAGACTATTCTAATTGTTTTAATCTCCAGTCGATAATTTAGAACGACGGCGCTGCCACGCTGGGCCTTGTGTGCTGCGAGTCATTTTCGTTTCTGATCAAAACGGCGTTGTTGAATGACGTGTTATGTTGTTATGTGCCACGCTATTTCTTCTTGCGCTTAGTGGCAGTCACTCTGCATAGGAGAAGCCCTCCCTTTGTATATTTTCTTCCCCAGTAAGTAAGTGGCAGTTTTCAGAACAGAACTTAAAATGGAGTACACACCAGGTATCAGCAATGTTTTGCAGATTGTTTTTGTGGAATTCCCCATGCTGAAAATGGCACGAAAGAGATATCCTCTGATGATGGGAATATCATAGTTACGAGGTCGTCTGTGTGGCTGGAGATATTTTAAGAATGAATGGTATGAAGTGGTTCTGGATGATACTGGGTTGATAAGTACTTGAGAAAAGGTTTGCCAGAAAAAAACCTTAATGATGAAGTTTTTCCATATTATACTTTGAAGAATGGATTGTCATGGATAGATGAAATGCAGTATGGAGGAGAATTTTTGATGGTACCTTGCAGGTTATGGGAGAGAGTATTATCTCTTGGTCACCTGGTCACAAATGTCACCCACAAAGGAGTGGGACCTAGCGGAGAGTACACGTGGACTGCTGGTGGCTAGGAATAGATAGACGATTGAAGGAGAAGGTGCAGTTTTGTAGAACTGCAGGTGGAGTGGTAAGTCGCTAAAGGCTGAAGTATCCTCGTGAAATTATGAGCGTTAGTGAAGGTCCGTGGAAAAAGTTGGCACTGGACTGGGGGGATTGCCTAAATACGTGATTGTTGCTACCGATCGTTTTCCCAATGGCTGGAAGTGGAAGTTTGTTTCTCAGCTCAACACCGCAGAGATGGCCAAGTTTTCAAAAAGGGAAAGTTTTCCTGATGAGTTGTTAATGGAAAAGGAAGATGAACATTTCTCATGAGATTAAGTGTTTCTTGAACATTAGACCATCAAACGCGTCTGGAGATCAGTTTACTTACCTCAGAGCTATAGAATAGTGGAAATATGAAAAGGTTTGCTCACAGCGAGTTTGCAGCTGGCACATTGTGGTGGAAAAGATTGGAGTAAGAATGTGGAAAACATGTTGCTGACACATCGCACCAGGCCTCATGTTGGCAGGCCCACGCGTTGGCAAATTGTACCTCCCACACACACACACTGCCAACAATTTTGCTCCGGAGTGAGACAACATGGTGAGAACCGTCACGGCAAATAAAATATTGCACACCAGGGTGGGAAAAAAAATCACAATGTGCAACACCAGCGTGGAGTGCAAATTGTGCAGGGTCTGTAATCTCGTTTTGGGCACAAATTGTAGATTGATTGCACCCAAAAGTGGATTTGTAATCCCGCCGTTAGAATCGTGTTTCGGAAGTAGTAAAATGTTGACTGTAATAATCTCTCTCTAGACTCTAGTCGACGACTAGAGTCTAGAGAGAGATTAGTAGTCGATTATTTAGAACGACGTCGCTGCCACGTTGGGCCTTGTTGTGCTGCAGCCAGAGAGACCTAGGCCCGTTTCTGATCAAAGCATCCGTTGTGAGATGTGTTATGCGCCACGCGCAAATTGTACCTCCCACACATACACACTGCCAACAATTTTGCTCCGGAGAAAACATGGTGAGAACCGTCACAGTAAATATTGCACACCAGGGTGGGAAAAAAAATCACAATGTGCATGCTTGTTAGTTCACCATCCATCACCAGTGTGAAGAGTTGAGATCCTGGTATATGTCAATGTAAGGACATATTTCCTTCTGTACTGCACCACCTGACCTTACCTTTCAGTGCACAGGCATGCAGAATGAATCCCTGTTTGCAGACAGAAGGGGATCGCTCGTACAAGGAGGCTTTGGTTGCTATAGGGGCATTTTATACAGAGCAAATTCTTTCTATTTGTTTTTATTGCAGCTTTATTATATAGTGCGAGATCGACCCAAAGAATAAGATATCAGAGCACTTTACATGAGCACCAGGGAACTTACACAGTGACAAGTACACATTCTGAATTCATTATTTTGGTAGGCGCTGGAGATTAAGTGATTTTCCAAAAATTCCAGAACAGCGAGGCCACACCTAGGCTCGAACCCTGTTCCCCAGCGCTAAAGTAGGAAGCTTTAGCCGTAAGGCTACATCCACAGATGAGCTGTAGATGCTCTCTCTACATACTTTCTTTGTTGTCAATACCACAGTCAAAGTGATCCCGGCAGAATCTGGTGGACGTGAACGTGCAGATAACGCAAGCATGACATTGATTGAATTGGCATATTTCAGGCAGCACTTTAAGCTTGAGTGCACATGGTTATTGTTTGTTTTGTTTACCAGACTCATCATCAGTGACTAAACAGAGCTTCACAAAATGCTTTGAGGTAATGCTTTACCATGCGTGGCATAGTGTTTCAGTAACATACACTTCGTGGAAGCTAAACTGTTGCTCTGGCATCCTCCAATTTATTAATGTCAGGTTACGTTAATAGGGAACATGTGGTTGGAGTGAAATTAATGTAAGAGCATTACTGTGTTAGACTGGGGTGCAGTCGTTTTACTATATTAAAAGAGCAAAATCAATGCACTTTGCACAGTATGATGAACAAAACACAGAGACACAGGTCTGTAAAATAAAAGGCAGGGAAATCGACAATTGTGCTCCAAAAGCGCATGCAAATGGCTGCTTCACCTCAACCTGCCTGATTGTGTCTCTGGTCTCTGATCTATGAGATGCAGGCTCGCATGTGGTAGGAATCATGAAAAAACACTTTCTTCCTTTGATTTTCTTAATAACACCACATAGACCATCACGAGCTTCAATGTTCCCCGGGGTAGAAAACACCTGACTAGCTGCACCTGTGACATGGGTTTTCTTACTCTGCCCTTCTGAACCCGTTAAAGCTGGAGGCACAGTTTTTCGCAGGGTGCAGGATATGTCGGGTTCAGCAAACAACATTTGTTTTCATTGACCAATTATGTGTCATTTATAATTCAATTGCAAGGAAATCATTATTCCCTTACATGAACAACCCTATTATTAAGACTAATAATAACTATGAAAATGATGATGATAGAAGTAAAAATAATAATAACACAGCAATAAACTGTCAAGGTACACAAGCAGCTACACTACTAATATTTTCATCTTCCAGTCGTTCAACAATTATGTCGACTGAAAGAACTTCCTTCATCGCCGGCGCTGTAGTGTCAGCTTCGTGAGGGCATTGGGTTGTAACTTCATGATCTAGGGTTTTTTTGTGTGATGTGTGTGTTACTTAAAACTCTTTAGCAAGTCTGACACTTCTCGTTTGGCACCTCTGTGCTCCCTCTGTACTTGAAGTGATTGAGAAATAGCTGCGTTTATCTCTGTTCTCACTAATGTCTTGTTAATTGTGCTACAGCTGGAGACACACTGAATGTGTCATTAATGGGGGTGAGACAGGCAGAGAGTGTGGTCGTGATTTAAGTGCTTCCAAATAAAGGCGACCAAGATGCTGAGATTGTCTCTTGGAAGTTGAGGAACAAATTAAACACTTTCCACAAAGAAGGCCCATGCTCATGAGATGGAAATTCGTTAAATAAAGACATATTTACCCTGTTATGCCAACAATCTAGCAATTTAAGAGCCGTGTAGGAGACAAAAAACATGTAGTATTCGTTGTGCTGCAGATTTGGTTATGTGGTTTCTTATTCTTATAATTACTTTATTTCGATCTCCAGGGCCTTAGATTAGTAATATGAGGACATTGACGCGGCGCTTGGACAGGTTCAATGTGACTCGGGGAGAGCGATAGGAGCACACGAGGCAGCGAGGCCCTGGTCGCGAGAGTATGGTGGGAGATAGCATGGGAGGTGAAGGGATAGAGAGGTTGGGGAGGGTGAAGTCAGCGATACTACTGTAGTGATGGAATGGGACAACGTGATAGGGAGGGGGGCATGTGAGGAAGAAGGGCTGAGAGCGGCGATGGGGTGATAGGAAGCATAACATGGAAGAAGTATGGCAGGGAGTGGAGAGCAGGAGCATGTTAAGAGGTAGGGAGGAGGGTGTTACCGACCGTATAAGCCTCAGACAGTTAAAAAGTCACCCCTCTGTCCACTCTGCTGCACTGAGAGGTGTGTGTGAGGCAGCCTTCAGTTTGATTTAGTGTAAATGTTGCTGCCGTGCTGTGAATAGGTTTCCTGAAAAGTAACGTGCGTTCGTGCGTTACACATTTAGATTATTCTTTGAACGTATAACCTACAGAAGAATACGCACTCCTCTTACTCCTCTCTGGGAATAGAGTGGTGAGCCATACATACCTTATCATTGTATATACTGACATTGTGTTGGACCATAGTGCTCATAATCTTATCCTTGCACAGGGGTACAACCTATGTTAACCATTTGTCTACTAGAACCAAGACTGAAAGCTGTGTAGGTTGTATATACAAGTGTGTGCTGGTTAATACTCTCTCTGGTATAGATAAGAATAGAGTGTAACATCTTCCTTTACAGCCTGCCAGTGCCTATTCTTCAAGAATTCACGAAGAGGTCCCCACGCTCAAGACCTGTTTTTCTTCCCCCGCCTTTCCTTGTTTTGTTTCCCTGTTTTCCCCTTGCGTGCCATTCGTTACTCTAGAGTCTAATAGAGTCGGAAGGCCGTAGGGGAAGACTGTGGACTTTTCTTCAAGTTCCTGACACTCCTGCGGAACGAGCCTGTCAACCATTACACTGCTGTGCAACTTCTTTTACTCTTAGAGCTGAGATTTCCATGAAAGTTTTATAGTCTGAATTCAGCACCTGAGCATAATAGGACAGAATGTATGAAGCTCTGTGGTTATACTGAATAAGCAGCTACCTATGTTATGCCATCTATTAATGTAATAACTGCACTTTCACAATTGCTTTATTAACCTTCCTGCTTTCTCAAATTTGCTTGAAAATGCAAAATGTTTCTTCTTTTTTTTCAAAATTTTCCTGGGGGGTAACCCCCCAAAACCCCCCTTTTGGGGTTCGGGCTCGCTCGCTCGCTACGGTGCTGTATGCAAATCACTTTACGCCCCACCACTTTAAAATCTCACCCACCGCCCCTGACTAGGCAGCTGCCAAAAAATAAAGCGATAATAGAATATAGTTTTATTTTTCAGCTGCTAGCTCTCAGCCAGTGGGCCAACGCCATTGCGGAGGAGCTGCCCCTGCAAGTGTCTAATATCTGGAGAGATAATTGAGCACAATAGCAGTAGTGCAGCTTGCTTCACAGAACATGTACAGTTAAGAAATGAATGGTGTAGTTTACACACAGATCTTCACAGCAGTTTCCAAATCTGAAATAAGTGAGTGAGTGTTTGAATTGAATAGTTAAGGCTTGTTGACACTATCAGGCAACTTCCAGCTTGTCACTCTTGTATGTCTACTTCTTTAACTCACAATTCACAATGCTGTCAGTGATGTTTTGTCATATGAAAGTCCTGCTGCAGTTTCTCTGAGTCCGACTCCTTACATCAGTGCTTAAATTCCTGGTGTTGTCACCTGTTACAGTCTGCCTGCTGTCAATTCCTTTAGACCCTATTGCTGTCACTGTCATTCACAGTCACCACGACCCTTAGATCTCACAGAATTTGGACCCTGTGCACTTGTGATTACCATTCAGTGATCAGATTAGAATAGAGGCACGTTTTTTTCAGAGGAAGGACAAATGCATGTGCACGTTTTTAACCCCTGCATTGATTTAGGGCATGATCTAATGCCTATTGTCAAATATAATGCACATGATTCCCATGAATATAATGACCATAAAATCGTGATACAAAATTATTATTGTCAAAATGTCAACAACAAAAGTATTGACTTTACATGCACATAAGGTATACTAAAAATGTATTGACTACAAAAATAGTGTGAGAGCTTGTTGGCTACGACAGCTTTGTAGGAATCTTGGAACCCCTCTCTGCCTACAGGCTTATAGGATCCTCAAATATGACATTGGCATGCCAATTGTTTACTCAGTTTCCTGCTACCTGTTTTCAATGTGGTGTGCTCGCTGTGCGGTTCTAAAGAAAGCCCAAGTCTAAACAACCCACTCCATGCACCCGTTACTACTTGGGACTCTGTACTCCTCTTTCATTTTAATATACATGAATTTTGTATTGTATACCTGAGATACTTGACGGCTATCTGCTCATTTGATAGTTTAAAAAAAATATCAATGTTTTCATGTCTTTATGTATATATCAATGATCAATTGTACTGATCTTGTGAGGCCAAAATAAAGTATCTCTTGACCTGACTTGAAAAATAGTGTACCACAACATCCAAATTAAAATATTAAGAATATATATAATTGCAGCTAATAGCAGTTAAAATAAGAATATGGTTTTATAAACAGTGAATATGTTAGACGATTTTTAATAGTAACTTACAAATGCATATTTGTGCAGTTACTTAAAATAAAAATGTATTAAATTTCTAAAGTATGGGGGGCGTGGCTAGCAGCCGATCATGGCGGCAGCATAAGGGACGAGCTCCGCAGCTGAAGCGTCCTCTTCGTCAATCCGATATATAATCCGACACATTTTCTAAGCCCTACAGGAGGGTACCAGAGCCCAGGACCGGGTGGAGTAAGCAGTGACAAGCGGCGACAAGATCCGACGTCTGGTGACCAAGTTACGTCGAAGCTGAGAATTGGCCTACCCCGGCCTCCTACGCTGGGGCCTCCCCTGGTTGAGTGGCCCGGCAGGAAGTACAGGCGAACCTGGGAATCCAGACCGGAAGTGCCCGCGGTGTGCGGGAGACGGCAGAACGAGTGCTTCCCGGACAGTCAGACGCAGCGAAACACACAGACCACAGGGGTGTGGAGGACAGCAGCACTGTCGCTGGCGTTCCGACCGCCCCAGAGGTCGACACGAGCGGCTCTGAATGTCATGGAACCGGTGAAGAAGGGGACGTCCGCCATTTTCTAGACCGAGGAAGGTGCTGCGCACTTGGCAATTATCGGCGCTTCTCGCCCTCCGGCTCACCCTACAAAGGCTTGAACATTGTATAATAGGTCTGGGCAGTGCGTCCATGCCACTTCGCACATCCTGGAGCGTAGGGGCACGAGGAGCACGATACTCAGCGGTATGGCGGGGAAAGGTCCTAAGGGCGGCTCCACACAGACCCGCATCGAACGGTACAAGCCAACCGCCTCCCCGGCGGGGAAAGATCAGGGAGGCAAGATGACCGAAACCCCAGGGGGTAAGAAGGCGACGTTGGACAATGTCATGCATGCTCTGGCCCAGCTACAAACGACCGTGGGTACAATTTCCACAGATGTCACTTTGCTCAGAGCGGATCTCCACAAAATGTCGGAGAAAGTTAAGAACATGGAGGTGGTCACGAAACCTCTAGTGGAGGGCGTCTCCGAACTCCAACGGGAGATGGGGAAGATGGCGCAGGACAATAAAATGCTCCGGGAGAAACTGGATGAACAGGAAGGACGTTCGAGGCAGGACAACATCCGTCTTATTGGAGTACCGGAGTCGGAAGGAATTAAAGCCATGGACCTCTTTGTGGAGAGCCTAATCACGGATGAACTGAAGCCAAAAGGGCTGTCCAACTTTTTCTCAGTTGAAAGGGCCCATCGGGTACCAGGAGGCCAACCGAAGCCTGGGGCGGCTCCGCGGCCCATAGTAGCCCGTCTGTTTAATTTCCGTGACCGGGACGCCATTTTGCAGGCGGCCAGAACCTCTCCTCCTCTTAAGATCCAGAACGCTACCATCGCCATTTTCCCCGATTACACAGCGGAGGTCGCCCGTCGGCGACGAACGTTCTTTGAGGTGAAAAAAGAACTGCGGTCCAGAGAACTACCGTACTCCAGGCTCTTTCCTGCGAGGTTAAGGGTGGTAGCAGAGAACAAAACATGGTTCTTCGACAACCCTGAAAATGTGCAAGAATGGTTGGAAGGCTGGAGGCCGGGCCAGAATCAGAGATGGACGAATCGAACCCGAAAGGACCGAAATGGAGGTCACCGCCAGGACTCCCAGGCCTCGGGAGGGGGGCCAGACAACAGCGACTCTTTGGGAGCAGAAGGCGGCCAAGAGGAGTTCGAGGAACAATGAGCATCAGACTCTATTTTGTTATGGACAATCAATGCTGCGTAAGTGCTTCCCGCCATTGGACACTGGGTGAAGGGCCTCCGGGGGTGTGAATGAGAGACTGCCGGCAGCGGAGAGTCCCTCACCCCAACGCGCAAGTACATTGTTCTGGGGAAGGGGTATGCACTCTGCTCAGTTGGGGGGGCGGGCAGTTTTGAGTCCGTGCAGCAGGGGGGCAGGGAGGGGGTGGAGAGGGGTTTGGGTGAGTTTGCACTACGGGACCCCTTGGTCCTGCGAGTTTTTGTTCTATGCACACATATGCTTATTGGTATGTTTCATTCAACTGAGAGCATCTGGTCTATTTGGGGCGATGAGGGAATGGAATGTTGGAAGGAGTCACACTTGCCCTACACCGGTCTCCGCGTGCCACCTCGCCTTCGGCGAGGGGACATCATAATGGTTCACTATTTTTCTCATGGCTGGAACAAATAATCACACCACACCGAACCCATTGCTCGTCATGTCCTGGAACGTTAGGGGTCTGGGGGATAAGATCAAGAGGGGACTGGTGCTACAAGGAATTAGAAGACAGGGGCCTACTCTTGTTCTCCTACAAGAAACACACTTGACGGGGGCGGCCACGAAGGCCCTAGACAGGAGAGGCTATCAAATGATAGTGCATGCGGAATTCACTTCAGGGTCCCGTGGTACGGGTATTTTACAGAAGAAATCCTCCCAATTTATTGTGAAGTCAACAGCAGTCGATGCCCATGGCCGCTTTGCGGCAGTCCATGGCCAGTGGGAGGGGAAATTGTTAAATGTAGTTTCCGTATATATACCGCCAGCGCTACACTCTGTGGCCCTGCCAGACCTTGGCAGATTCTTGTTGGACCTCCCTGATGGGGACCTACTAATAGGTGGGGACTTCAACATGACACTCACAGACACCCTCGACAAGTTTCCCTCCCGCGCACACGCAGAAGTACCCAGCAGGCTCCAGACCTTTCTAGACGCACAGGGACTGGTGGACATATGGCGCACACTACACCCCGGCCAGCAGCAATACTCATATTATTCGGCCACTCATAATAGTCTCTCTAGGATAGACTATTTTCTCATATTGGGCAACGGGCATCTTACTGTGGCCGAGACGAGTATACAGCCGAGGGGCATCTCGGACCACTCTCCGCTCACACTGACAATCACTTCCACAGACACTAAACGACAACGGCTGTTCCCGGTTTTCCCTGGATATCTTAAAGTCCCACAGATAAGTAAAGACCTGAAGAAAGCTACCCGGCTTTACTTCGAGGAGAATCGGTCCTCGGTAGACTCCCCCTCTACGTTATGGGAAGCATACAAGACCGTGTTTAGGGGCCAAGCCATCGCCATTGTTGCGAACCATAAAAAAGTACACAGGAGGGAGGCATTAGAATTGGAATTGGGCCTCGAGAGGGCCAACACCGTCCATAAGGCAAATCCTTCGGACGACACACTCCACGACCTACAGGTCCACCAACGTCGCCTCACCGACTACTTAAGGAGGGTCACGTGTCGGATATTGCTGCGACACAACACAGGGTCTACGACATCGGGGACAAAGCTAGCAAACTCTTGGCGTGGCTAGACAAGAAGCAGGGGGGAGGGAGAAATATCCTGCAGCTCACTGACTCGTGTGGCGTCGTTCACACCCGCCCTGGCGAGATAGTGGAGGTTCTTGCTGATTATTTTAGTGAAGTATACACCCCTACGACAGCGGTGACGGAGGGTGAGGCCCGTGTTGCCCTCGAGCATGTGCCCCTGCCGAAATTGACGGACGAAGCATCAAGGGGCATCGACGCGCCCTTGACGGTGGATGAGATTCAACTAGCCATCGGCTCCCTTCATTCGGGTAAGGCCCTGGGCCCCAGTGGTATTCCCATCGAGTGGTTAAAAACCATGGCAGAGTCCTTGGGTACACCCCTTATTCACATGTACGAGGAATGTAGGGTGAGGGGGATGTTGCCGCCGGACCAGCAGATGGCGACTATTGTAGCCATTCCGAAACCTCCCAGTGAATGCTCGTCATATAGACCCATCTCCCTACTGAACCCGGAGGCAAAAATTATAGCTAAAGTGTTGGCGAATAGGCTTTTGTCGTGCTTAACTCAATTGATTCACCCAGACCAATCCGGCTTCATGCCACATCGAAGTATGGCCTTGAACCTCCGCAGGGTGCATGGGGTTATGGCGAGACTCTCGCTACTATGAGAGCCAGCTGCGATCCTTTCACTAGACGCCAAGATGGCGTTCGACATGGTGGAGTGGAGCTATCTTTTTGCAGTGCTCGCACGCATGGGCTTTGGTCCGGGGTTTATCTCCTGGATACGCATGCTTTACAAAGACCCCGTAGCCAGAGTGGTAGCTAATGGTCACATTTCTAGAACCATACATCTAGGTCGTGGCACGCGACAAGGGTGTCCACTTTCACCCCTCCTTTTTGCCCTGGTTCTGGAACCGTTGGCGGTTACTATTCGCACCACGCAGCTCCTGAAAGGGATCCAATGGACCCCGCAATGGGAGGATAGAGTGTCCCTATACGCGGACGACATGTTGATATACCTTACTGACTTAGAGGACAGCCTTCCTAACCTCCTGGCTCTCTGTACTGCACATGCGCGAGTCTCGGGCTATACCATTAACTGGGCAAAATCGATAATTTTCGAGCTACGGGGGCCACTCCTGCCACTCCCGGACTCCTGTCCGCTAGAGCTAGCTCTCACTTCTTTTAAATATTTGGGGATCCAAATTACTCGAGACGTGGCAGAGTTCGCACGGCTTAATTTGCAGCCTCCCTTGCTCCGCCTCCGTAATGATGTGCAACATTGGAAAGAACTCCCATTGACACTACTGGGAAGGGCAGCGCTCTTTAAAATGATGGCCCTGCCGCGCTTCCTGTATATTCTTGAAAATGCTCCACATTTGGTACCGGATAGCTTCCTCCAAAAGATAACGGCACAGATCACGGGTCTGCTCTGGGGAAACAGGCCAGCCCGGATCTCGCACATAAAATTCAATAGGGGTTGGTACGACGGAGGCATCGCGTTGCCCAACATACGGCTGTACTACTGGGCGGCCCAGCTTAAAATCCTTAATCAGTGGATACACGCCCCGCAAGAGGACCCAGCGTTTAAAGCAGATAGGGCACAGCTGGGTACGAACAGTCTGTTGGCCCCGCTGTACCACTGCGGTATTGCGGCAAAACTCATTGGGCCCACGAAACACTCTGTTCGTCTCTGGTATAAGGCGCAAGCAAAACTGAAATGGGATGGGATCATCACCAAACTTACGCCTCTATGGGACACGAAAGCATTGGGCCATTTACGACGCTCTAAGGGCTTCACGCAGTGGGATAGCATCGGGATCTCCACTGTGGGGGATTTATGCACGAGGTAGGGGGTGAATCCCTTTGCGACTCTACAGGAGCAGTATGAGCTGGGGGTTAATGAGCTGTACAGGTACATACAGGTTAGACACGCCTTACAAGCGGCAATTCCACCAGACACATCCCCTCCAGAATCCTCCCCCCTAGAGGACCGCCTACCCACAGACTACCTACAAGAGGGGGCGACATCGATGACATATCGTAAATTAATTAACAATATGCCTGACCCACTAGAGAAACTGAAAGACAAATGGACGACGGAAGTAGGAGATTTAGACGAAACCGACTGGAACGCAGCCATGGCGTCCCCTCGTGAGGCAGGCATATCTTCCAAATTCCGCCTGGTACAGCTTAAGATTCTGCATAGGATTTACTACACACGCACGACACTACATAGACTGCACAGGGCGGATCATCCCAATTGTCTCAGGGGTTGCGGGGCAGAGGGCACGTTTATACACACATTGTGGGAATGTCCGTTGATAGTCAGCTACTGGCAAAGGGTTCTGCGTACCATAGCCCAGGCACTAAACACCTCACTCACTTTGGACCCGCGGATGTGCCTGCTGAATGTCTGGGGGCCTACTGACCTTACCTTCTATGCAAGAGCGTGGACCACAGTGGGGCTGGTAACGGCCAAACAAGACATAGCACAGAAGTGGGGGTCGGCTGATCTCCCCACACTGGCTCAATGGATCCGGAACATGGACATGCTCATGCTGACCGAAAGGGCGGTGTATAAAATACGGGATAATCCGCGTAAATGGAATGGGGTCTGGCAGCCTTGGAACTCCTATAGGGGGGACATATGTGAGCCACTGGATGAGGATAACCTTGAGGGTTCTAAGAGTGAAGAAGAACACTGATTGGGTATGGGGTTGGTTGTTGGGCAACGCACATGGGGGCAGGATGGATTTGCGCTGGGAGTTTGCTAGGGGGGGACGGAGTGGGGCTTGGGGCATAGGAATATCTGATTGGCCCTTTTATGACGACTGTGATGCTAGATACTGTCGAAGCTACCTCAATGACATGCCGATGTACGTGTGCAGTTTTTCTGGTTTATGTTCGCTGTTATTTAAAAAAACATAAAACGCAAATTGTAATTTTCACGATATACCCATATTCCCTTTCATCAGATCACCCTGCTTAACGAATTCGTAACGCAACTGTTGGGAACTATCACAATGCTTACCGTCTCACATTTACTTTATGTAATGAATGGACCCTACGAATGTACGTTTCTATGTGACTGATGATGATGGTGATACTATTTGTATTTTGCAACAAAAAAAAATTTTAAAAAAAATTCTAAAGTATCATTTCGAAAAATATATGTATTTCTTTATTTCTATTTATTGGTTTAAATTGTTGATTCATTTTTACCACATGCTTATTTAAATCAATGAACTATGAAAGCAATAACCTACAGTATAGACATTAATTGGTAATAAATACAATGTTAAAAAACATTTATATATAGAAATACATATTTCATTTTATATATGTATATAGACATATAATCAAAGAATCATGGAGAAACTGTCCACAAAGACCACGCCAACCAGAACAAGGAAGCGGAAAGTCAGGCGAGGAGGCAAAGGCCACAAATAAAACATTTTAAACACGTGTGACAATGAGCAAGAGGGGCAACAACACAAAGTAAATAACTTTTCTGTTTTTAACCTTTCAAACAGACCCCTAACATCCATGGAGATGTAAGTATTACAAAAGGGACTGACATTTGCCCTATCATAGAATGGGACTATGAACAAATGCGAATTGATCTATACCAGTTCATCAGTAAAACTTAAATTGAAGAAAATACATATCCAACATCCTAAACAAAGAGAGGAATTGAATATGCAATCAACAGCATCTATGGACATCCTGACCTGAAATGATCTTGAGACTTTACAGATCCTGCATGATCTGCAAGGGTCCCAAATGAGAACAGAAGACATCAGTGTAGGCAACACTTCAGAACTATGTGAATCCATCAGGCATTGGGAAGAGTAAATTTAAACCTAACTCTAAATTCATCCCGAAAACTCCATATGACACAATTGACTGCTTCCACAAAACCTTAATCCAATTTTGGACAAATTCAGAACAAGTTTCATTAAAGCAGCAAACAGGAGTAAATATAACCTCACAAAGGCACTATGGGAGGCTGTAAAGTCACTCAAAGATGATCCTTCACTGGTGATCAAGCAATCTGATAAGGGTGTTGTTAGACCTGGCACCATTGGCGTGGGTCTCCCTTCCACTTTTTGCTGTTGCCTCTTATGTTTTTGCTGGTTTTAGATGCTTTTGGGCACTGTGTCACTGCTGTTCATTACCACGGTGCAAGTGATCCCTATGGTAAATTGATGTATGCATTAGTGACTCCATGATTGGCTTGATTATTTTACTTATCATACCCTAGTACAGTGCACTGCATGTGCCCAGGGCTTGTAAATCCAATGCTGCTGGTGGACTTGCAGCACTGATTGTGCCACCCACCAGAGCAGTTTGTAAATTGTGTCTCAAGTCTGCCATTGCAGAGCCTGTGTGCAGTCTGATACTGCCATGTTGACTGGAAAAGGGCACCCACTTCCCAGTCCCTAAACCTTCCCTTTTATACATATTAGTCACCCCTAAGGTAGGCCCAAGGGCAGAGTGCATTGTAGGTAAAAAGTAGGACATGCCCTGATGTGTGTGGCATGTCCTAATAGTGAATTACAGCCATTTTTGTTTTTCACCATTGCAAGGCTACCTGTTCCCCATAGGCCAGAATGAGCAGTTAGATTATTACATTTTATTATCCTAACTGACTCAGGGAACTAGGTAGAAATTCAAGTTTAATATGCCTGAACTCAGAATGATAAGCTACATCTTTTAGCGGAGTTGGTTTTACCATTCTGTGTTTGAAAATACCACTTTTAGAAAGTAGGTATTTTCTTGCCTAACTAGCCAATCCTGCCTCTTCGTAGGGCCTGTTGCAGCTCCAAAGATTATTGAGTCGCTGCACGGCCGTCAGGTGCGCACACATCACACCAAAGTTGTCGCATCACAACCGAGTCGCCATTTTGTCACATCACATCGGAGAACAGTAAGAAAACGACGCATCAAGTCCCCACACAGTTAGGAAGCGAGCATCAACTCCCCTGCGCAGCCGTAAGGAACCAACGCATCCAATCCCCTTCGTGTAAGAAACCAAACTTCCCTGCAACACTTTTGTTTACCTTTCATTGTGCATTTAAGGTACATTGAGAGTAAAGTGTTGCATTTACAACTTGAGAGAACTGAGCTATTTTATAACATTTTAGAGACTATTTTTGAGTAGAGTATTGTGGATTTTTGTTGTTTGGTCTTGTTTTAAGTCTATATAAAAAACCTATTTTATAATACAACCTGAGTGGTGTCCATTTGTAGTGTTGTCACTGTATAACTGTATGTGTTCACAAATGCTTTACACACTGCTGCAGATATAAGCCTGCCTGCTTTTGCCAAGCTACCAAAGGGGTGAGCAGGGGTTATTTTAGGAGTGTAGCCCCTTACCCTGACTAGACGCAAGAGTCTCTATTTGTCAGGTACCTACCTATGCCAACTAGAGACCCCCAAATCTAACAGGTGTCAACTGTCAGGCTCCGTTTCCCATACTCCTCGGGGCTGCGACGAAAGTCCTAAACCCGCACTCCCACAACAACCCCGAAGTCTGATAACATAACACAGACCCCAGAATGGTTCCGAGAGCGCAGGAAAGGAAAGGGACGGCAGGGAGGGAGATCTGAAATGACAAAGACAGTTTGTTTAGTATAACCTTCCCCCCCCCCCTTTGTCTTTTCTTACAACATTAAACCCTCTCACTTTCCCTATACTCGTCTGAGTGGATTTCTAGACCCCTACCTGAAAAGGAAGATAATAGAATCTTTAATCACAGGAGCACAGGCACAGGGTAATACCAGGGGCTGTCACCAGCTAGAAGAAAATAAGGAAAACTTTTACTACCCAACTATCTCTCTAGGTTGAGAGAAAGAAAATGTATGCACCAAACATCATAAAAGACATACCACAATATATCTGTGTGCTAATCTTGGTCACACGCTCCCTCTGATCATGTACCCCCTGTTGAGTCTCTCCTAATGAAAAATAATGAAATAACGATGTGCAGATAAGGCAAATAATAATACGTGAGGTTGAAATCACCAAACACAGTTCCTTCCCTAAATAATAAAGGACAGTTTCACTCCTATAGAAGCGTATTAGTCATTATACATATTGATGCCACCAGTAGGAACGTTGCTCTTCTTTTGAGCTCAAAAAGAACACATTTCTCAGTTCCCCACTGCTCGAGTAATTTAGTCTTAGTCAAGCAATCACACCAATAGTTTATATCCAAATTTCGTTTGGCCCCAAGAATAACGTTTCCTTCCTGCAATGAGAAAGCGATCTTTCTCTTCCAACAGGTAGGAAACCAAACGTTAGTTTTGCCAAATCCGGAAATCCAAGATGTTTACACAGCAAACACGCAGCCGCGTGTCTTCAGCTTGCCAACAATGCAACACCCACTCGTTCTCAATCCAAGAGCGATTGTCGGATAGAAACCAGTTTCTGTACTCATGATTTCCCTAAACACTCTGCTTACCGACCAGGTCATCAAACACAGAAGGAATTATCGGCACCCTCCGTCCTTGCTGCCGGTACTAGTTCCTGCATCAGCGCGTCGACGTCATCACGCTCTTTTGCCGCTGGGGACCATGGGCAATGTAGTTCTCGATCCACGGGGCTTGGATATACCACGCATCTCGCGGACAGCGGCCCGGTATGCGCGGATCCTGACATCAACGTTGTAGTCATGTCAAAAGTGCCGCTCACTTGCTCCTTTTTGGCTGGAACCCTAACTGAGGAAAGCTGTCTGCTGCCCACGGAGGAATCTACGGTTTACAGGGGCTCATCTGGCAGGTCGCGCTGCTGGTGGGAGCAGTTCCGCACTCGGCGGATACTCTGCAAGCTCCCAGCGTGCGCTTGACCGAGTTAAAACTACCGCTGACCACACCGGGGGACTGCGAGGACCAGCAGCCTCTAGCCCTCACAGCTGGTGCCTCTTCCCCCGGCGGCCACGCCCCCCCCATTAGCAGCTACTTACTTTTCGCGACACCCGCTCTGCGGGTGCCGCTCACTTGCTCCTTTTTGGCTGGAACCCTTCTGAGGAAAGCTGTCTGCTGCCCACGGAGGAATCTACGGTTTACAGGGGCTCATCTGGCAGGTCGCGCTGCTGGTGGGAGCAGTTCCGCACTCGGCGGATACTCTGCAAGCTCCCAGCATGCGCTTGACCGAGTAAAAACTACCGCTGACCACACCGGGGGACTGCGAGGACCAGCAGCCTCTAGCCCTCACAGCTGGTGCCTCTTCCCCCGGCGGCCACGCCCCCCCAGCACGACATAAGAACCAGTACAGTCCCTCCCGCAGCGCGGGACGCAGCGCGGGGCAAAGCCCGTGCAAAGGGCGGGCCCGTTTAAGCCCGTTCAAGCCTGTGCAAGACTGGACTGGGCCATTTTATTTCTGGTTGGTTTTTCTATTCCCCTGCTATTACTGCTGTAACAGTATTACAATTTTATATCCCTGAACTTGCTTCTTTTAATTCCACCAACAGTAGTGAGGCATTAGTTCACGTTCAACATGTCTCCTAGAAATACTAGAAACACTGTCAAAAAGCAGGCCCTGGCCGCTGCCGAGGTCATCGGTCCGATAGACCAATTTATAACTAAGGCCAACGATGCCATCGAGCAGGGTATTATTCTACTGAATCGTCGAGTCTCCCAGGACCTGGCTATTGCGAGACGTTCTTCTATGGGCCTACTGGCCACTGCAGTAACTCCTCAACGTCCAGTAGAATTACCCCTGCCAGTGACAGTGCACGCAGAGGTACACACTGTCCCTAGTACGTTAGACCTCTCGGCAACTTTGAATTTGTCAGAATCTCATCTATCACTTGAAAAATCCCCACTTATATTTGCTACTCACAGTGCCCCTGATCCCTCCCCAGCCAAAGACAGGGGTATACGTGAAGGTGCCATTCCCAAAAGAAAGTCTAAAAGAAGGAAAACTGCTAACTTACAGCACATTGCTACTTCTCCATCTATGACTAACCCTAAAACCCCTTTTACCACGCATCTCCCTTCCCAACCCACTAATCTTGTTTTAACTTCCCACCAACCACTCTCTCCTGCGCTAGCACCTGCAACGATTCTTTCTGTTGACAACCTAAATCTTAGCAGCTCTAGTAGCTACAATAGTGACAGTAGCCTGGACGATAATGGTAATTTAACTACCAATACCTGTGGTAATGATAGCCTATTGCTCAACAAAATAGGTGAACTATTCAAGTCATATTTAAACCCCATCGAAAAGGCACTGCACCAGGTCCAATCTCAATTAGCCCAATTAACCCATTTGTCCTCAGCTCCTGATTCAAGTAAGGGTAGTACAAAAAATCCCAATTTAGCTCAAGGGAAACCCCTTCCAAATAACACCAAAACCAGTAAGCCCAGTTTGGCAAAAACGACTCTACCCAACACTAACACTAACCAAAAGGCCCCGCAGAAACTTATCCAAAAACAACCATCATCAGCTCAGCTTAAGCCCCAAGCCCCATCGAAACCACCGAAGCCTCTACCACCCCAATCTTTGACTAATCCAAATGATCAGCTGCCCAATCAACAAAAATCCCTTCCTCCGCCTTCCCTTCCCACTCCGGCCCCTGCTCTCCCGAAGCAACAATCGGTCGGATTTAACAACGTCCCGAGAAACCGAAAGAGAGGGGGCCGTCCCGTACATCTTCCACCTGAGGCATCCCCCTATGTGGTAATCATGACAGGTGTCCCGGTACTCCCCCCCAATCAAGACGAGCCAATTTGGTCACTAAAAAATAAAGTTATATACTGGTTGTCCAATAATAGACCTTTACCAACTTTTATGGACAACAGAGTTACCACTGTTCGCAGAGTGCCATGGCTAGGCACTGTGCCCAAAAACATCCAGGGCGACTGCATCATAGTGAACTTTGACGACCCTAATACGGTTGAGCACATCTGCTCCTGGGGTGACCGCACTTCCGTTGAAGGGATAGCCACCCATAACCTGTCATACTTCTACCCCCCGGCTCCTCGTCACAACACTGGTCCCCCCTGGAGTTGGACGAGAGTGGGCAATTGGGATGGGAACAGAGACCATGGTCACTGGGCAGGTTATGGCTTTTCCAACTCTGCCTCTGGTCATCTTTCCAACTGGAGAGGACCACCATTATCCAACAGATACGAATGTTTGGACATGGTTGACTGACCATCAGTCCCCTCCGACAATACCCAAGACATTACTGGAACCCAGACCCCCACTACTCACTCTTCCAGTAAAAATTGGGTGGCAACGCCCAATCAATTCTCCCCGCCCGGTGCTGGCAATGAGTCTCTTACTCCCCTGCCAAAGTTATCCTCACATTTGCCATCTTTACAGGTTTGTGCTCTTAGCTCCGCTCTTCTTATTCCTTCTGAGGAATCACACATAAGACTACAAAATAGTTCATCTTCAACACCTTGTCTACCTAATAACACTGCCTCTTCCCTTATCCCGTCCCCTCATACCTGTGATTCAATACCCCCTGATAACCTGCCGACCTCATACCCCCTTTTACCTTCAACCAGGGATCTTTCAATCATGTATTGGAACGTAGCGGGCCTTAGATCCAAAACACATCTTCAGCCTTGGATCGACCTGGTTAACAGACATGACATAGTCTGCCTCCAGGAAACCTGGGCCATCGAGCCGATTCATATCCAGGGCTTTAAAACCTTTCATTTGTCTGCTATTCCATCTGTTCAAGGAAGACACAAGGGTGGCCTGGCTATCTACGTTTCCAATCAAATTCCATTCACCATGACCGAAATATCCCATGGGGCCCCAATTTTTCAAATCCTTAAGTTACTAACTGATAAAAGTTCTGTTTATTATGTCATTAACATGTATAACAATGTGCCACCTGTTGACTGTGTAAAGTCATTGACGGAAATCATTTTATTTCTGCAGGATCAGAAAGTTAAAAATGCACAGTCACAATGTTATTTTGTGTGGGGTGGGGACTTTAATGTTTACCTGTGTAGTAACTACAACAAAGGATTATGTGGCCTCCAAGATGAGCATGACTCCCCCATTACCCACTTCATCCATTCTAGCCTAGGGTCAGCTTTTAATGCCTGTTTATTCTCACTGGAACTCGAATTTGCGAATGAACTTGTGACACCTGCTGTCGACTTTCAGCCAACATTCCATGGAAGAGGATTGTTGTCCACGATCGACTTCATTTTGTGCTCGCAGATTCTAGGAACCAGATTGAAAAACTTTTCCACTGGCACAGACCCTTCTAGTGACCATTTTCCCAACAGCATTACCATTACTCTTACCCCTGTTCCCTTATCTCGTACTAAGACCAGCCTCCTAACACAGCAATCCCTGGAGATGGGTAGAACTAACGGCTATACAGTAAAGTGGTCTAAGATCAACCCCAAAGAGGTCACTGAAAGGGTCATCCAACAATCCCTCCCTCAAATATACACCTGTTTAGAGGAGACCTCATCCCCTCATCTGATCCTGTCTAGTTTTGCCAAGATCCTAGTAACTATGCGGCAGGAGCTTACCCGCCACCACAATAAGAAGGAAGATAAAGACAGTCGGGGGTGGTTTGACTCCGATTGTCGTAGGGCCCATAGTGCACTCAAGCGAGCCCTTCATAGCCAAGACAGGGATACAGCCCTAATCTCACTTTTAAGAAGACAATATAAATTGGCCCTAAAAACCCGTAAACGGGAAATAAAAAACAACCTCTGGGCCCAACTCCATGAGAGCACAAAATCAAAGGACAGTACGCTATTTTGGCGAACAGTCAAGTCCCCATTCTTGGCAGATGACGCCGCTTCCTCTCACTTAGACGTGGCGGTACCTGCCGAAAAATGGGTAACCCATTTCTCTCAGATATTTGGGGATCCGACATCAATTACCGGCGACATTACACCTGGGGAGGCCCTTACCATCAGTGATAACATCTACCCAATTGACATTCACTTTGACCTTGGAGACGTGAATACAGCACTAACGTCCTCCAAGACCGGGAAAGCTCCCGGCCCTGACGGGGTTCCACTAGACATCTTTGTGAGAATAATCTTGAACTATGGTCCCCAATAGTCACACAAGTCATGTCCGCAGTCTCTCAAGTTGGTTTAATTGATTCCTGGTCTACCTCTGTGCTTCTCCCTATTTTCAAAAAGGGAGACCGAGATAACCCAGCTTGCTACCGACCAATTTCCCTCTTGGACTCGCTGGGCAAGGTCGCTGGGAGACTCCTCCTGGAACGCCTCCAGGATTGGGCAAAGGAGAATAAGATCATCACAGACCTCCAGTTTGGGTTCCAAGAGGGACTAGGTACGGTAGAACAGGCTCTTAATCTCACTTTACTTATGGGGAAATACGCCTGGGCTAAAGGTGGCAATCTTTACCTGGTCTATGTGGATCTAAGTTCCGCATTCGACTGCGTAATCCACTCCAAGCTATGGGAGATCCTAAGTAAACTGGGAGTAGATCCCCCAATCCTGAAGTTTCTCCGAGAGCTTTACTCGGATGCCAAAGCCTGTGTGAGGTACGGTATCAACGGAATTTGGAATTACAAAAGGAGTTAGACAGGGGTGCGTCCTTGCTCCATTCTTATTTAACATCTATACTAATGGGTTGGAACAAGCGATGTTGATAGGGAACAAGGACCTCCCCTGCATAAATGCCCGCCCGATTCCAGCACTGCTTTATGCCGATGACTCGGTAATCTTAGCAAGGACACCTAATCAGCTCCAGTTGCAACTTGACAAGTATTGCCATTACATGCTTTCTCTTGGTCTTAAAGTCAACAAATCCAAGACTTTCGTCATGCATATTGGCAAGAAAGCCCAGAAATGCAAACCTATCTACATTGAGAACACCAGGTTAGAAAGCGCTAGGAACTATCCGTATTTAGGAATCCTCATTGACCATCAAATGTCATGGAAACCTGCTATATCTAGCAGGAAATTGCAGCTCCAGCGCACAACATCAGCACTGACCTCATTCTCAAGGAAGCTGGGCAAGCCCGCTCCTGCAGTAATATTACAAATCTATCAAGCCAAGTGTATGAGCGTGGCAACCTACGGAGCAGGTGTATGGGGCTACGCTCCTGTCAACGAGCTCCAAGTAATTGAAAATGATTTTTTGAAATACGTATTAGCTCTCCCCCGAAGTGCCTCCAATTACGGTAGCCATACAGAGCTCGGTTGGGACTACCTATCTGACATCATAAGGTACCAACGATTCTCCTTTGGCACCGTATATGGACCAAGGAGCAATGTCTCCTAACCCGGTCGCTAATAACAGACTGTCTGACTCTGACCCATTGGAAAAAGATTCCTTGGCTATTGTACGTTTTCAAATTTCTGAATGACTTGAACTGTCTAGAGTTTTTTGCAAATCCTACGTCACTCATGACCATATCAAGAAAGTCTTTAAAGAACTTATGTGTCTCGCATTTGAGTGATTTACGTTTGTGCTCTGAAATCGGCAAACAGTCGACTATCCATCTAATGACGATCCAATCCTCATATGGCCTGCAACCTTATCTGTCTTTTTATTTATCTAATTATGATAGATATGTTTTAACCTGATTTAGATTTAATTCTTTTTATCGTCTTGTCTCATTTCCTGTGCCCTCTGACTGGTTGCGCGAATTGATCAAATGTCCCTGTGACGATTGTTCTCCTCAGTCTACACTACATGTAATTTTATTCTGTACCTTTTATGAAATTCCTCGCAAACGTTGGTTGGTCCCTTTGCTTAGATTATTAGGACTGAGAAGATGCAGACCTGCCCTTCTGGCATTACAATGCTTAGACTCCCCTTTTGTTGCAAAAACAGTCGCTTATTATTTAAAAGCTTGTATGAAAATCCGCACCCAACTTGCGGACTCTGCACAGTAAATATTTATTTTTGTACTGTTGTCATTTTTTGGGTATCAACGTAAAGTCGACTTATTTTATGCTTAAACCAATGTTTTAATTTACATAGCAGCAACTCCTATATAAAAACATAATGTTGTAAATAATTGTATATGTACTTTATGATTTATATCTGTACTTTTATGATTGTAAATTCAATCGAATAAAGTTACTTTTGACTTTGACTTTGACTTGTACAAAGAAGAAGCATTACGCCTCTTAGGTGACACCAAGAGCTATATCAAAATTAGCAGGGAGGACTACAACACAAGTGTTTTAGCCTTCTATGACTTATTGCAGGATTGGAGGGTAAAGGACATTTTAGAAGAAAATTAATATCAATTCATCAAAGTGGACTATCCTGTTCTTCCAACTTTCTACCATGTGCCCAAAGTATATAAGGACATGGATAAACCACCTGGCTGTCCAATAGTGTCCTCTAAAGGAAGCTTTCTAGAGAAAGCCTACATTTATGTAGATTCTTTCCTGTTTCCCATAGAGAAAGACCTCAGTTCTTTCATGTTGGAGACCACTGATTTTATACACTCAATCCAAAACATCAGTTGGGATGAAGGCTTCCTGGTGAATTCTCTAGACATTACGAACCTCTATACAAGCAATATGCATTCTAAGGGCCTGTTTGTATTGGAATCCTTTATTAGAACTAGACCACTTAAATTCCAGGAACATAATAGGAATAGTATCTCAAATTGTCTCATTATGTTTGCACAATAACATTTTCCTCTTTTCAGGACACAGAACTTAGGGGACTGCCATGGGCACTTGCTTCGCCCCCAGTTATGTGAACCTTTTCGTAGGCTGGTGGGAGAAGCACGTGGCCTGAGTGGATGCCATTTAAGTCTGGGTGGATAAAATAGCCCTGTGGACTAGGTATATAGATGACCTGTTTATTGTCTGGATGGGAACGCGTATGGCAGCAGAGGAGTACGTTAGAATCATAAATGAGAATGATTTGAACCTAAGATTCATGAGTAACATGAGCAAAACAGAAGTCCCATTTTAAGATCTTCTAGTATTTGTAGCTGATAATAAATTATGCACTAGACTATACAGAAAACCTATGGCAGGGAACACAGTATTGCTTTCATGGAGCCACCATCCAGGTAATTTAATCAACAGCATACCATACGGGGAAATGCTGAGATTGAAGCATAACTGTTCCCGCCCTGAAGACTATCAAGAGCCAGAAAGAGAGTCCTTAATTAGACTTACCAGTAGGGGTTACCAAAGGAGTATCCTTCAGGGAGCAGTTGAGAATGTTAAATTAAAGGAGAGACAGGAGCTGCTTGTAGGTAAGCTCACTAACACCACAGCCACAGAGAATGAAACACCAAAGGTTAGGCTGATACTTAGCTTTTCTGCAGAGTCTCATAGGACCAGGGACCTGATTCTTAAAAATTAGAATATTCTCCAGAATGATGGCACAATTGGACAGCTGCTTCCCAATAGACCAGACATCACCTAGAGGAAAAGCGCCTCACTGAAGGACATCTTAGTTCAAAGTCACTTTGTAGATAAACCCCAGAGCCGGACCACCATTCCAGGTTTCTTTCCCTGTACCACCTGTAAGGCATGCAAAAATTGCACAAAAGTTAAGGATTATCAAGTTCCAGGGAAAAAAGAAAGGTGGCCCATCAACAAGTTGGTTAACTGTAACACCAGCTTTGTGGTGTATTGTCTACTCTATCCATGCGGTCTCCAATACATTGGGAGTACAATAAACCCAGCTAACAAACGGATTTTGGAGCACAAATGGGCAATTACTAATCGTGACAGAACTTATCCTGCGGCAAGGCATTTCACCACAATCTATGATGCTAGAAGTGATAGATTGCTTTACTATTGTATTGGGAGGCTATTTCTTGATTTTAGCACACAACACGGAGCTAGTGGAGGTGCTGTAATTTTGGCAGGAAGGCCCAATTGATGAAGGGTGTCTTCCTAATATTCCAAAGGACCTTTTAAAAGGAAAAATTGTTTTTAAAAAACTGTGTTCACCGCAAGATTTATGATAGCAGATTTTGTATGTGAAGTACTGCGCTGAGACCGGTCGCAGACTTCTAGCACTATTCGCTCACTGGCAGCTAAACTCTGGAATTCCCTCCCTGTACACATTCGGAGCATAGATAACTATCTGGCTTTCCGTAGGTCTATCAAGACCCACCTCATCCCTTCACCATAGGCCCCTTCTGCAGTTTTCTCTTCTTGTTCTGCCCTTTGGCCTTAATAGGTTTCTATGATTCTCTTCTATCTGGTGATTACTGGCTCTCTTCTGCCGTCTGCTGCCTTTTTGTTGATATTAGCGCTGGGACGCCTCTTTGCCGGGGCAGCTGTGCGCTTTATAAAACTACCTAACCTAACCTAATATGTGGTGGTGACTGTTTGAGATTGGTATGTATTATTAAGTAAACCAAAGGAAGATTTGCTTTTTATTATTTACTACTTTTGTATTGACCTAATCCCAACCAAAGAGAGACGAGGGGATAGGGGGAGACTTCTAAGGCAGTTGGAGGCAAGATATATAGTTGACCTGCGAACTCCCACCCTTTGGGGGGTTGAATAGTGAGGAAGAACTGTGATTGTGCATAGGTTAAATTATGTGATGCTTAAGGGGGCAATACCCCCTTTTCAGACAGATACTCAGGAGTTGATTCATTGTTTTGCAAGAATCAAATTGTAAATCCTATGCCCATTCTGGGTGAGATTGCATCTAGATTCTCTGTTGAACGGAAATGTATTTGTTCAAGAATTATGTGATTTTCCCCATTATCAAGCATAGAGGCATTACGCTTTATTATTGGTTGGTGCAACAGACCAGATTAAGAATTGATGAATTATACAATCATGGTATTATGCACTCAACATTTATTTGGGAAATGCTATAATACATACAATTTGATATGTATCTTGAATGCAAATCGTTCCAATATCAATAATCTATTCATGTGCTCTGCTCCAGAAGGTAACTCGTGAATCAGTAACAGTGTCGGTTACAAGTTGGAATCCATGCAATACACTCAGAAATGTTTAAAGATGGCCAACACTTTTTCACCTACTTTGTATGTTTTAACAATACAGTCCCTTTTCTATGTTTAATTTCATTAATCGTCCGCCAACCAATTAATTTGATTTTTGTTAAAAGGAAGTACCTTGCATTGAACCATGAGACATTGAGGAAGGCCAGGAGGCTGAAACGCGTTTGTCAGTATGCTCTGAGTTGCATGAAATAAAAAATTAATCATCGTCCATACCCTAAGTGTGCAGCATCTTTTGAACTGTTGATTATTCATACAAGGCCGCCCTCGTGAGCTGTGGCACACGCTGTGTTGAGAGTGGCAATTTTCGACGTTTAACGATATATATATATATATATATATATATATATATATATATATATATATATATATATATATTCACTGAAAAAACCATAGGTTATACACTATATATAGTTAGGAATTAGCCTTTAAAAAACCAATGAAATTCACTAAAAAAACATAGGTTTTAGGCCTTATATAGTTAGGAATTAACATATAAAAAAAATTGAAATTCCTCCTATATAGTTTGCTGGACATTTTATTGACATAAAACCCAATGAAATTCCATATATAGTTAGTTGCCACAACTATATATCGCGCACCCGCAATCCACTGCTGATGATGTCACATATTACATCATTCATGACATGGTCAGTGACATCACTGATGACATCACTGATGACATCTCAAATGACATCACTGATAACATTATCTGGATGAAGGATTTAGTAGGTGCATGACTGACTGTATGAGTGAGTGATTAAATGTGTCTCACTGAGTGCATGGGTTAGTGACTAAACTGTCTTAATTTGTGCATCATTATATCTGTTGATCAGTAAACTGCTGCATGTGTTGATCAGTACCTATATGAGTAACTATATGGGTTATTGATTGGTTGCCCAAGTATTTGTATGGAAGACTGAGTGTGTGTGTAACTTGCTGGGAGGCGAGTGACTCTGTGCAGATCAATGTGTACTTGTATCAGTAATTGTATAAGAGAGTAAGAATGTGTTAGTATATGTTTGAAAAAGTAAGGTGTTCTGTGTTTAACTGTATAGATGAGGAAATCGAAGTGTGATTGATTCTTTACAGGACTGACTAGGTGTGTGAGTAACTCCATGGATGAGTGGCAGTGTGTGAGTGTCTGCATAGGTGTATGAGTGCATATGACAGTGTTGTAATAATGAGTGACTGTATGTACGAGTGATTGTATGGGTGAATGAGTGAATGTGTGCGTAGACGTAGGAATCAGTGAGTGTGTATGTAGTAACTGGTATTGGTGTGTCATGATGTCATCAGTGATGTCATTCGAGATGTCATCAGTTATGTCATCAGTGATGTCATTTGAGATGTCATCAGTGATGTCATCAGTGATGTCACTGACCATGTCATGAATGATGTAATATGTGACATCATCAGCAGTGGATTGCAGGTGCGCGATATATAGTTATTGCAACTAACTATATATGGAATTTCATTGGGTTTTATGTCAATAAAATGTCCAGCTAACTATATAGGAGGAATTTCAATGGTTTTTTATATGTTAATTCCTAACTATATAAGGCCTAAAACCTATGTTTTTTTTAGTGAATTTCATTGGTTTTTTAAAGGCTAATTCCTAACTATATATAGTGTATAACCTATGGTTTTTTCAGTGAATTTCATTGTTTTTTTAAATGCTAATATATAGATATGTAAGGGCAGAAACCTATGGTTTTTTCAGTGAATTTGCAAGGTTTTGAAAATGCTAATTCTATTAGCGGATAACGTTTAAATATGTTACTATCCTTGTGGGACCACCTGAGCAGCCCTAGGGATCCGATTTTTGATGCATGAACGATAGTTGGATGCATGATGGATGAATGATTGTTGGGTGGATGCATGGATGGATGCATGCATGATAGATGGGTGAATGGATGCATGAATGATGGATGGATGCAGGATGGATGGATGGGTGGGTGGACAGCTCTGGCGATGCACCTCACGTACGGGGCTGACGCAGTTATTATTCACACAGCTCTGATGATGCACCTCATGTACGGGGCTGACGCAGTTATTATTCACACAGCTCTGATGATGCACCTCACGCACGGGCTCACAGCTGTTATTATTCACACAGCTCTGATGATGCACCTCACGTACGGTCCTGACGCAGTTATTATTCACACAGCTCTGATGATGCACCTCATGTACGGGGCTGACGCAGTTATTATTCACACAGCTCTGATGATGCACCTCACGCACGGGGCTGACGCAGTTATTATTCACACAGCTCTGATGATGCACCTCACGCACCAGAGGAGGATGGAGTGCTCATTGAGGGTACAATTGCACACACTTGAACTAGATATTACCCCACTTGACAAACCGCCTGAAAGTAGTGGTGAAAGGGCAGCCTGGGTAACCCTTCAGCAGAAACAAACCCCATCTAAAAAAAAAACCACAAACACAACTTCAAGATACCAAACTTCAATAGCAAAGGCATAGATAGCGAACTAGAGGTGGCCTATGTAGTTGTAGCCTCATTACAATATAGGAGAGTAAGGCAACTAAAATACAAGTGTAGGAGAAAATATCTAGAACTGACAGTCTGAGGGCATAGTTACACAAGAGATATGTAGATATTCTAGTGCTGCATGCCGCGGTGACAGGTGCAGCTCGTGTGCAGGGGCTACGCCAACTGTCAGATTCTGGGGACGGGCCACCTGTGTAAACGAACGAAGGGGTGTCCCCTATACTGAGGGGGGTTCTGTCGCTATAGCTTCCCCCCACTCTCCCCCCCTCCCACACACACGACACCGACTTATTTAAACAGGGAAGGCGTCCTAGTTCTTGCCGGAATTAATATATTTTCACCATTTTGCCCCAATTCCACCTTTTTCCCTGAGTTCGAACAGCCCATCCACCAACCGTTTCTGATCCTCTGTCTCCCGGTGACAGTGACAAGACGCCTCAGCCCCTCGCCCACTTCTACTGAAGCTGCTGACCCTCAGTGTGTGCATGTTTTGGGGTGCAGGCATCCCCAGGCATCCCCAGGCTATATCCATAGTCTAACGGATGCCATTCCCTCGCCTACAACAACCCCCATAACTCACACCTCAGCTGGTTCTGGGCCCTACGGAACCGGATTATCCCTTCGCCTCCACCGACTAACGTAGCTCATCGTTCTAGTTGCCCTTCACATGCTGGTGGCTGTATTGACCACAACATCTTATGCCAACCACTTTCCACAGTTACTCACCTGCTGCTGGTTGTAGTTGTTCTGCTGCTGCTGCAGAAAGGCGGCCGCAGCCTGGTGCTGTTGCTGCTGCAGCTGTGGACTAGCCGGGGAGCGCCGGTTCTGCGGCGGTGGAACACTCATCTGCGGTCCGGAGAAGGGTCCCCTGAAGACAGCCGGGGCCTGCAGGGCGCTGTGCGGGAAGCTCTGGAAGAAGGCTCAGTCCGGCTGAGGAGGGTAGTAGGTGTCCTGCGACTCCTGCAGCAGTGGACCTCCGCCATTCCCGGGGTGCTGCATCGGTGATGGCGAGGAGGTCTGCCAGACCAGGGAGTTCCGAAGCCTGGCAGCGGAGGCGGCGAATAGCCTGCGGAGGATCCTGCGGCAGGCGCCGGACTGTGCGGCTCCAGAGCGAGATTCCATGCCAGGGATGCGGGGAGGCGAGGGCATAGCATGGGATGGTGGTCGACTCCCTCCTCAGTGGACAGCAGCAGATCGGCGGGGCCCCGCTCTAAGGGGAGGCGACGGGCAGGTACTGAAGCCCTGTCCCGGATTTACCCAGCTCCTGGGGCTCGGTCTGCGGGGGTGAGGGGTGTACGCGGGGCCGCAGCGGCCGATAGTCCCCTGCTTTGTGAGGTTTCTCGTGGCTCAGTAGCGGCTCGTCCCGCATGGGCGTCTCACCGTTCTGGTGGTGCCGCAGGCAGGAAGAGCGAGGAGATGCCGCTGCCACCAGGAAAGAGGGCAGATCCCGAGGCGGATAGCGGATATGCTGATCTGAAACAGCCGCCGCCAGGCAGGTTAGCCGTCGGCAGGAGGCCGAAGCCGTAGTCCCCCATAGAGAGAACGGGCCGCCGCAGTGCCGCCATCTTCCTTCTTCCCCCTCGCGGCGGGGGCGGGCATTCCCAGCCGGCCGCGCTGGGATTGGCCGGCCGGCCCCAGCACTTCCGGGTCACCGCGGGCAGCGCGGCGGCCCCATTTCAGGCATATATAATTGGCATATATAATTGCTTTTAAATGCAATTTTCTCGGCAGGAGGCCGAAGCCGTAGTCCCCCATGGAGAGAACGGGCCGACGCAGGGCCGCTATCTTCCTTCTTCCCCCTCGCGGCGGGGGCGGGCATTTCCAGCCGGCCGCGCTGGGATTGGCCGGCCGGCCCCAGAACTTCCGGGTCGCCGCGGGCAGCGCGGCGGCCCCATTTCAGGCAGGCAGGCGGGGACAGTGCACGCACGCGTGCGCGCTTATAGATATATAATTGCTTTTAAAATGCAATTTTCTCAGCAAATACTGGACGGATTTACATCATTTAAAAAAAAGCGTAATCTGCGAACCAGTCTCTTCCATTTTGCCAAATTTCAAATAATTCTGTTCAGCCGTTCGGGCTGTAGCCGAGTCTAAAGGTCCTATGGAAATTAACATGGGGAAAACACGTTTTGGGACCCCCCTTTTTTCTCAGCCCCCACTTGACGAATCCCCCCCAAACTTTCAGGGAAGGAGCAGAGCGGAGCGAGCCATCTTCTTTGAGAAATTTGCGAAGATTCATCTACCAGGGCCAAAGTTATTCCCAATAGAATGTTGCGGATTTCCTATGGAAAACAATCCTAACTATATATACCTACTGGCTATCGCCAGTAGGTAATATATATATATATATATATATATATATATATATATATATATATATATATATATATATATATATATATATATATATATATATATATATATATATATATATATATATATATATATATATATATGTATATTTCAACACAATCCTTTTTACGGGAAAATGAAGTCGCACTCACAGGATGGTAATTTTCCAAACGTTTTACTTTCAAAGGTTCCCCAGGTTGAATTGCCAACTAATGCGTTTTGTTCTTGCAGAGAACTTGATCACAGTATGAATGACAGTGTGTGTTTCAACCAATAAAAAAGCGTTTAAGTGGCATGTGACTCTAGTTGGTTATGTAAAACACATCTTAAGGCATTATGGGAATTGTAGTGCCTTTTTGTGAATGTGTTTACTCATTATTTTGCGTTTTCCTTTACAATGTGACTATCTATATTTAAAAAATTGGGGTTTATGAGGTGAGTGCACTAATCCTGGTACTAGTGAAATTCAAACCCGATTACTTGTGCAGTTATCTAAAGTGCAATAGTCACAAACTAACATGTTATCACTAACAAGCTCCTAGTAATAGTGCACCATGTAGTTATTTCAAACATGCATGTATAATTGCAATTTTCATAGTTCTATATCGGCACTATTTCCGAATAGAACATATGTCTGCACATACGCAGGTATGAGTTTTACTGTTGCTTTCAGGTTTTTGATCTTTGGGTCATGCCCTCCGGTGGGCTTTCCCATCCTTATCACATTTATTTGAACAATGGTAATCCGGTCTGTTTCATCTTTTGGTTCTACACCCCTTCGTTCTGTTTTTCCTTGTGAGTTTTTTTGTGTGTCTGATGACTATATGAGTTTTCTTCAATTTCCCAATTCTCCGAAAATTTTTACTGTATCCTTTCATCAGGATAATTCATAAGTGAACATATAATTCCTCACTGTGGTTCAGACAAAACTGAGTAAAAGTTCTGAAATAAAAAATGTGTCTTGATTTCCTCTGCCGTAGTTTTTTCTCACGTTACCTCCTCTTATACGGTCTGGTATTGTTTCAATCGCATAAAAGTTCAGCAATTTCCAGTTTCCATCATGGTTTGAATCCATATGCTTAGCTACATCTCCTTGTTCCTTGTTGACTGTCGCTCTTACATGTTCAGGATCCTCTTTTTTAGTTTGCATATGGTGCTCCCTATGTACTTTAGGGTGCAAGGGCACTCAATCACATATACAACATATTTCCTTTTGCATGTTATTAGTTCTTTTATTTGCCACATTTTGTTATTTGCCATTTTTACTAGTGTTGTGTTTCTGGATATCTGACAAACTTTGCAGCTGTGGCATTTAATGAAGCCTTTCGTTTTCAGCCATTGGGTCCCTTTCAAATTCTTTTTTTGTTGTTTTTGATGGTGACTGTGAATTAGTTTGTTTTTCAGATGTTTTGCCCGCCAATATGTTAGGTGTGCCCCCATGGTTCTCCCTACTGTTGGATCCAGTTGAAGTATCTTCCAATGTTTTCGCAAAATATTGGTGATTTTTTTCGCCTCACAAGAATAATCCATGATTAATCTCACAGGTTCCTGAGTTTTTTCACTAGCTGCTTTTTGGTTCGTTTTCAGGACTTCTTTCCTTGATTTCTCATTCGATCTTAAACAACACATTCTCACAATGGTTTCTTTGTATTCTGTTTGTTTGAATCTTGCTGATGTTTTTGTGCTGTGTTTTTTCCATTCAGACTCCTCTGAGCAGATTCTGCGAATTCTAAGGAATTCTCCATATGGAATATTTTGGATTACTGATGCTTTATGAAAACTGTCAACTTGTAAGGTGGCATTTGTTGAAGTTGATTTTCGGTGCAGGGTTGTTTCGATTTTGTTATTTAAAACATAGATTTAAGTGTCTAAGAACACAACTCTGTCTTTGCTGATGGTATATGTGAATCTTAGATGTGCATCTTTGGAGTATAAAATTTCAAAGTACTCTTGAAATTCTATTGCTGTTCCATCCCATACAATTAGCAAGTCGTCTATATACGGCAGCCACAATGCAGTTTTATTTACATATTTGTCATGGTTGGGGTGCCGGGCCAGTTGTTGCACCCACCATCGCATTACCAGACAAGCATATCCAGGACTGAAGGAGAACCCAATGGTGCATCCTTTTGTTTGTTTCTATATCTCTTCTCCGAACATGAAAACATTTTGAGTGAGATATGTTTCAATCATGTCTAGGAGCATTTGGTTGTGTTGGCTGTACTGAATGTTACGTTTTCTAAGAAAAAAGGTACATGCTAGTAGTCCTATGTTGTTTTCAATATTTGTGTAGAGGGATATTACATCCATGGTGATGAGCATATAGGAGTCTTTTGAAAGCATAAGTATTCCTGACTTGAATCTAGTGTAAAAACATGAAAAAAGTCATATTGAACAGGACGGAATCCCATCACCCACCAAGGTGGCATGCTTCATCATCTGAGATCTCCTGTTAATTGCAATTCCTAGTGCAACCAAGGGCTGCAACCCCCTCACTGTGAGGGGGGAGCTCAAGGATGTTTTTTAAGGGGGACAGTTGGTCTGATCTCCTATGATCTATGAAGCATGTATGAAATATATGTAGGGTGAAGTGTTTCCAATGCCAACAATAGGTGTTAAAGTGATTTTAAAATTGACTACAAAATGAAAAAATATATTTAATAGTTATCGCTTGGGGTCAAACAGTAAAAACAGTGCAAACGCGATCTGAGTAAATTTGCGATCACATAGGTCTAGAAAGAGGGTCTACATGTTTCCACAATGACGATCGTACTAAGATCTTGGCCTTCCTCAGGACCAGAATGGAAATGCTACTTCAAAAAAGTGTTTGTGAAACAAAATCAAAATACAGTAATAATACATAGGTGGAATGTTACAATCTACAGTCACCTGTGGTCTTCATTGGAAGGATCTACAGGATTTGTCTTGTTACCTGGGAAAAAATAAACACAGTGAAATTCTATTCCATGTTTGATACCACACTCATATCAGTATGTGCTCAAACCAATATTGTATCATTATAGAAACTAATTCATCATATATGTTCCTTGCATTGCTTACTTGTTTGTGCATTCAAAATATTTTTTAAAAAATGATTTCCTTACCCGTTCATGTACGGACGAAGTCCTCGCCAATCCTGGCAACAGTGCAGGGCATCGCTCTTTGGGGAGGAAAAAGAAATCTAGATTCATGGAATTCTTTTAATGGACCATAAATCTGTTTAACTCCCATTTAAAATCAACTCACAAAACGTCTAGATTTGACAGATAGTTGAGGGGTAGAGATAGCACACCTGATTCTATTAAAAAGGGCAGTTTTTAACCGGTGTTGTGCCCTCTTCTACTGCCTTCGTTTATTTATATATTACAGGGACCAACGAATGTTGTAAAAAATTTCGGGCAAATGAACGCAAGTATAATAGTGCTAGTAATGTGCCCATCTTGCCTACAAAACTTGTGGAATGGAATGTTGGTAACTATCCCTCCATCCAATGCGCTGGATACAGCGTGTTGGTCTGGAGCGGTGCAGACCCTGGAAAGCAGTAAAGCAATCCTCGTGATCAATCAGGGGCCCGAGACTGTTCGAGAGATTACACCCTGACTTACCTCTCTGTAGGTACACCGGACCGTCTTCTGGCTGTCCCAAGCGGTAACTGACGGGAGAGTGCGTTTGTTTTTATGCTCTGTTTAACGCTACCATTGGATGCAGCTGGCTTCACTAATTACGTCGCATCCGCAACGCGTCATCATTGAGTAATTGACGATGGGAAGTGAAGTTTACTGCATCAAAAGACCCCGCTGTCGGGAGTGCTCATGGAAAATATAGTGTTCCATGTGTAAAACACAGTGATATATCACTTTTGGCTGTACTGATTTCGAGGCATTCTAAGCGCATCATAGCGCAGAGAGCAGTGCAACGATGTGGTGTCCCAACGCATTATCGACACCATTTGTTACAAAGTTGCAGTTTCCCAAAACCGGCGCCTATGCCGCATCATAGAACTACACACAGGCGAAAACTCATGGTAAGTGCAGTATCCCTTTTCAGAAAAAACGCTCATGGGAAATGAAATATTCACTGCGTATAGCACGGTGAAATATCGCTTTTGGCTGTATTGGTCTTGTGGCATTCTAAGCGCGTCATAGCGCAGAAAGCGGTGCAACGATGTGGTGTCCCAGTGTATTGTTGACGCCATTTACTACAAAAGTGCAGATTCCCAAGGCGGCGTATATGCAGCAAAGACTCATGGGAGATGTAGTTTCCCTTTTCTTAAAGAGTACAAATCAATTACTAAGCTTTTACCGTGGCCTGTATTAGTATACCTTTGCGCAGTAACCAGCTTAATAACCCAAGATAATTATCAAAGCAGAAAAGCAAAGACAAAGAGCAGTGCGAGATTTAGTGTCTCAAATCATTGTCAGGACCTTTACTTAAAACTACAATCATCCTGAAGAATCATGGATAATGTGGTTTGTATATCTTTTGCTCTCGTTCTGCACAGTGGTTTTGTTTATACAATGTACAGCCATATAAAGTGCCTTTCTTCATGAATCTGTTCCGATGGAGGGCGAGATAGTTAAATCCATCTTTATTCACATATCCAAGATGCACTAGATCTTGGTGACTTTGTACCCAATTAATTTTCATAATATAGTTGTTTGTTCAATGATGTTATAACGGCAGTTACCACCAATGTACACACAGCAAATAGCCACCAGAAACAAAAGGAGAGGGTGGGGAAAAAGAAGAGACAACACCAAGGATAAACACCAGCACCCTGTGCTCTTCTTCTGGGACTGCTATCACTGAGAAGGAGCCTCCATACCCTAGATGGAAACAAACAACAAATGAAAAGGACCCACCCCACATAGATTGCCCAAGAGCATGCATGAACCAGCTCTGCAACGCGCAAAAGATACTTCCCCTTACCGATGTCAGGAGCTTCTGTTGATTAGCAGTGTTCTCCAGTACTATTATCTCAAGGCAGCAAAAAGGAAATCAAGTGCATATCCACTCGAAGATAGGCAAGGGGAAAAATACTCATTCAGTATAAAAAAAACCTCAGTGAATGTAACTCGAAGATAGAAGAAACAACCCAGCTAACTAACTAATAAATCTTCATGCCCATAGAAAAACACCCAAGCGTTTTGCTGAATCCAAACAACGATGTGAAGAAAACATAAAAATGTCCCAGGAAATACAACACAGGAACGCAGCCGCGTACCTGAGTGTCTGAGCATCACTGGAGAAACGCCACTTCTAGCGCCGAAAGAGGAAAAGGGAAGGGGCTGAAAACTGCAAGTTTCAAAACACGAAACACCTGCAGGCCTGCAGGCGATGAAGTCGCAATCCAAGAACGGTCCGCTGAAGGGGAGAATTCAGGCTATCCCAGAAACAGGAAACCGGAAGAAGGCAAAGAGCATCTGGGTAGAAGGACCGGGAAGTGAAACCAAGCATGGAAGTGAACTGAACGGCCTGTTTTATGCTCCCTGAAATGCGGGAAACAACGTGAGCGCTGCCCTGTTCATGCACGCCCCTGAAGCAAGGAAAAATCGGAGGTAAGCTACTCAATTCCTAACATACCGCAAGGATAATGTCCTTGTACAGGCGGTAGATTCTATAGGGTTTCTGGTCGCTTGGAATTCTCAACTCTAGTACTTCACAGCCACACAAATTGAAACCTCTTTTGAAAGAAAACAAGGGTAACTGGACCGTCGCTTGTCCCACATTTAAAATACGCCAATGTTTGCGTATGCTTTTCTGAAACCTCATTGATAGAGTGCCGTAGGTGTGAACACAGGTTAGTCTGGCCGTGGGTGGGTTTGTGACAGGGAGCTCTAACAATGTTTCACAATTGTTATTTGAAGCACGTTTCTTGGACTGCGGTATCAGTTTTTTCAGAAAATGTCTCTCCTGTAGTTTTCATGACAAAGTGTTGGCATGGTGTTCATAGCTTTCCTTCGAACAGCAATTCCTACTAATCTGGAGGAATTGACCAAATGCGTAGCGATTTGGAGTGAAAACTTTCAAATGTCAGATGTTGACTTTAAATTGGAGTGAAACAGATTTATGGTCCAATAAAAAAAAAATCGTTGAATCTAGACGTCATTTTCCTCCCCACAGAGCGGTGCCTCACGCCCTGAGCTGTTGCCAGGAGTGGTGAGGACTTCGCCCGTATATGAACGGGTAAGGAAATTAATTTTTTAATAGTATTTTGAATGCACAAACAAGTAAGCAATGCAAGGAACATATATATGAGTGAGGTATCAAACATGGAATAGAATGTCACTGTGTTTATTTTCTCCCAGGGTGACAAGACAAATCCTGTAGAACCTTCACAATGAAGACCACAGGTGACTGTAGGTTGTAACGTTCCACCTATGTATTATTACTGTATTTTTATTTCAACTGTCCCTCTTGAATAACACCCATGAGCTCCCCCCTCACAGTGAGGGGTTGCAGCCCTTGGTTGCACTAGGAATTGCAACTATGAGGAGATCCTAGATGATGAAGCATGCCACCTTGGTGGGTGATGGGATTCCGTCCTCTTAAATAGGACTTTGTTCATGTTTTTACACTAGATTTGTGTCAGTATTACTTGTGCTTTCAAATTGCTCCTTATAGGAGTACTAGAGACCCGCAGATTTCATATGTTTATACAGTATTGAAGTGGGGATTGTGTCCGTGTAGATCTTTAACATTTTCCCTGAGACCCTTTATGAATTGGTGTGTTATTTGCTCTTGAGCAGCTGCAGGTGTGTTTTTTATGACTGTTGCGTTACTTGCTGACATGTTAATTTAGCTCTATCAACTCACAATTCTCTAGAAACTGACAATGGCTGACTTAACGGGCTTAGCAATTGATGACGATGTAGCTCACGCTATACTAACCAATACTCCAAGTATTATTGACTCCGTACAAAATCCCACTATTAGTAACAGGGATGATTGGTCCAATCTCTTGGTTTTGAAAAAATCACACACACGTACTTCAATTCATGGAGCCATCATGATCGAGTATCTTCGTGACAATTGTCCTCCTACTGGGCTAATTGTCACGAATGCTCCTAAACTCTTCTTGCAAGACAAAACCTTTCTTAAGGATTGGTCATTGACAGCGTGGTGGTGTACTCGCGATTGGTTAATTTTAACTATCAGCACAGCCAAGCGCATTGCCAATACCATTTTAATCAAAATACAGACACTATGAAGGACAGATTAAAACTACCTTGTCAACTAATATATACAAGAAGAACCTAGAGGAAAACAACAAACTGAATAAGGAATTCAAGGATAGTATTCTCCTGACAAAGATGGAGAAGTTTAACAAAGATCTGAAAAGTTTCTCTTTTGAAAGGGTCTATCCATGCACAACTGAGAATTATGTGCCTCCAGAATACAACAAGAGGGGCAAACAATATTGCTCCAACTACTCCTCCTCTGGCTCAGATGGTTGGTCCAACGACTCAGACTCAGCAGACGAAAGCGGACAACAGAATAGAGGTCAAGGTCGCAGCATTAGATAATAATGGAGGAATACACCAAGAGGTCAACAACAGCCCCAGTGGTGGCCACCGGCCCCATGGAATTTCCGGAACATGCCATTCCATCTGCCAATGCTACTGTATAACCCACAGCCTAAATTCTACCTGAATCCGCCTTTTTTAGGCTAGGGACCGAAGACGATCCCACGGAAGGAGGAGAGGGCGGCAGGCGCAGGTACATTGGAGATCAATCCATCACCTCAGAGCATGCGCAGTGTGAAGAAAGGCCTCCAACAACAACCAGGGACCAGCACAGATAGGATAACCTAGTGGTCAAATTGAATGATCATATATTGACTTGTGATGAACAAACGGTACTCAACAGAGGGCTTGGATTCGTCCCTACTAGTAATGGGGACCCATTCCTCATTCAGTGTGAGCTGGCTCAATTTTTTTGAAAGATCCGCCTCTACTCCTTCTTTAAAGATGAAGATGGAAACAGTACCTCTCATGAAACTGAAGATCCCAACAGTGGCTTCAAACCGAAGTCTACCTTCAGTCCACTGAGTCACTTGGTTCCAGATCAAGAACTGACTTTCGAGAAAGCAGTTAAACATGACATCTCGATGATTAACACAACACCAAATTGTCAATACGAGAACCTTCAGCAAAAGGAGAAGAAAGCACTTGAAACACTTACAAAGAATGCATCAATAATGATCATACCGTCTGACAAGGGCGGTGATAGTCATAATGAACACCTCTGACTATCGCACAGAGTGCCTTAGACAACTAACAGATATCCGGTTCTACAGACAACTAACAACTGATCCAACAGTCAGACTAAGTAAGGAGATTGGCGAACTCATAGAAGAAGCCAAGATTGAAGGCTGGGTGGCTGCACAAGTGGCTAGTTATCTTGTAACTCCACACCCGATGATGCCTTATTTTTATGCTTTACGGAAGATCCACAAAGCACAAAGGCAACACCACCTGGGAGGCCCATTATCTTCGGAATAAACTCTTGGTTTGAACCACTATCCACTATAGTGGATCATTTTTTCAGACCATTGGTTAAAGAAATGCCCACATATCTTCAGGATACTAGGGACATCCTAAGATGGCTTCCCGAGATAGAATTTGATGTGTCAACTGATTTCCTTATCTCGTTTGACATTGAATCATTGTACACTTGCATCCCCCAACATGAGACCTTGGATGCTATCAGGTCACTACTGGATAACAGACAAATGGAGACTATTACACTTGTCCACTTCATCATGGAGTGTGCCAGGTTAGCTACGACTGAGAATTTCTTCAAATTTGAAGAAAACATTTACCTACAAACGTCGGGAACATCAATGGGGACCGTTTTCGCCCCTAGTCTAGCTAACCTGTATGTTCACCTTTCTGAACAACAGCACATACTGACAGCAGACAATCCTTTCCAGGAACGGTTTGTTACATGGAAGCGACATATTGATGACATTTTTGTGGTCTGGAGGGGTGATGCCAATACCATCAATACTTTCCAAACTTGGCTAAACAAAATAAATGAATTTCTTAAATTCATGGTTGAGTACAGAAAAGACAACTTGCCCTTCCTGGATCTTCGGATTTTTTCCTCATATACAGACTTAGGCAGTGAACTCTACACCAAACCCATGTCAAGAAATTCTCTACAAACATTTGAAAGTTTTCACCCCAAATCGTTACACATGAACTTACCATTCGGTCAATTCCTCTTGATTCATAGAAATTGCTCTTCAAAGGAAAGCTATGAACACCATGCCAACACCTTGTCACGAAAATTACAGGAGAGATATTATCCAAAAAAACTGATATGGCAGTCCAAGAAAATGCTTCAAATAACAATTGTGAAGCATTGTTAGGACTCCCTGTCACAAAATGACCCATGACCAGACTAACCTATGTTAATACCTACAGCACTCTATCAACAAAGATTCAGAAAAGCATACACAAACATTGGCGTATTTTAAATGTAGGACGAGCGACAGTCTAGTTAACCCTTGTTTTCTTTCACAAGAGGTTCCAATTTGCATGACTGTCTAGTGTACACTAGACCTAGAGTTGAGAATTCCAAGCGATAAGAAACCCTATGGAATCTACCGCCTGTACAAGGACATTATCCTTGCAGTACATGTTCTGTATGTCCACAAACGAAACATACAACAGAAGTAGACATAGGCCCTGCCAGACCTTGGTGGCAAATTAAAAATACTAACTTCAACAGAGAAAAACTAATTTACCTTATAAGTTGCCCATGCCGATTGAACTATGTCGGTATGACGACCCGCAAGGTCAAACAGCGTATTCTGGAACACAAAAGCACTATTCGGTGCAAGAAACAATCCACTAGACTGACAAACCACTTTCTAGAAAAACAGCACAAAGCAGATGACTTAATATGGACAGTTCTAGAACAACCATTTGTTCCTCCTCACACTGTGGACATATCAAAATGATTACTTAAGAAGGAACTTCGTTGGGTCTTCAAATTACATAGTGGTACTATGGGTTTGAACTGTGACAATCTGTGGACACTGTTATAACATCATTGAACAAACAACTATTTTATGAAAAGTAGTTGGGTACAAAGTAACCAAGATCTAGTGCATCTTGAATATGTGAATAAAGATGGATTTACCTATCTCGTCCTCCATCGGAACAGATTCATGAAGAAAGGCACTTTATATGGCTGTATACTGTATAAACAAAACCACTGTGCAGAACGAGAGCAAAAGATATATAAACCACATTATCCATGATTCTTCAGGATGATTGTAGTTTTAAGTAAAGGTCCTGACAATGATTTGAGACACTAAATCACACTTACACTTTGTCTTTGCTTTTCTGCTTTGATAATTAACTTGGGTTATTAAGCTGGTTACTGCACACAGGTATACTAATACAGGCCACAATAATAGCTTAGTAATTGATTTGTACTCTTTAATAAAAGGAAAACTACATTTCCCATGAGTCTTCGCTGCATATACGCCGGCTTGGGAATCTGCAGTTTTGTGGTAAATGGCGTCAACAATACACTGGGACACCACATCGTTGCACCGCTTTCTGCGCTATGACGCGCTTAGAATGCCACAAGACCGATATAGCCAAAAGCGATATTTCACCGTGCTATACGCAGTGAATATTTCATTTCCCATGAGCGTTTTTTCAGAAAAGGGATACTGCACTTCCCATGAGTTTTCGCCTGTGTGTAGTTCAATGATGCGGCGTAGACGCTGGCTTTGGGAAACTGCAGCTTTGTAACAAATGGTGTTGATAATGTGTTGGGACACCATATCGTTGCACTGCTCTCTGCGATATGATGCGCTTAGAATGCCACGAAATCGGTCGAACGAAAAGTGATATATCACTGTGTTTTACACATGGAACACTATATTTTCCAAGAGCACTCCCGACAGCGGGGTCTTTTGATGCAGCGAACTACACTTCCCATCGTCACTTACTAAATAATGATGCGTTGCAGATGCGACGTAATTAGTGAAGCCAGCTGCATCCAATGGTAGCGTTAAACAGAGCATAAATAGAGCGCGCACTCTCCCGTCGGTTACAGCTTGGGACAGCCAGAAGATGGTTCTGTGTACCGACAGAGAGGTACGTCAGGGTGTAATCTCTAGAACAGTCTGGGGCCCCTGATTGATCACGAGGACTGCTTTAGTGCTTTCCAGGGTCTGCACCGCTCCAGACCAACACGCTGTATCCAGCGCATTGGAAGGAAGGATAGATACCAACATTCCATTGAATTGCTTGACACAAGTTTTCTAGGCAAGATGGGCACATTACTAGCACTATTATACTTGTACTCATTTGCCAGAAATGTTTTACAGCATTCGTTGGTCTCTGTAATATGTAAATAAACGAGGGCAGTAGAAGAGGGCGCAACACTGGTTAAAAACTGGCCTTTTTAATAGAATCAGGTGCGCTATCTCTACCCCTCAAGTATCAGTCAGATTCAGACTTTTTATGAGCTGATTTTAAATGGGAGTTAAACAGATTTATGGTCCATTAAAACAACTCCATGAATCTAGATTTCTTTTTTCTCCCCACAGAGCGGTGCCTCACGCCCTTCGCTGTTGCCAGGAGTGGTGAGGACTTCGCCCATACATGAAGTGGTAAGGAAATGTATTTAAAAAGAAAACATTTTTAATGCACAAACAAGTAAGCAATGCAAGGAACATATATGATTTATTAGTTCCTATAATGATACAATATTGGTTTGAGCACATACTGACATGAGTAAGGTATCAAACATGGAATAGAATGTCACTTTGTTTTTTTTCTCCCAGGTGGCAAGACAAATCCTGTAGATCCTTCGCAATGAAGAACACAGGTGACTGCAGGTTATTATGTTCCACCTACATATTATTACTGTATTTTGATTTTGTTCCACAAACACTTTTTTGCAGTAGCATTTCCATTCTGGTCCTGAGGAAGGCCAAGATCAGAGTACGATCGTCATGGCCGAAACATGTAGACCCTCTTTCTAGACCTACGTGATCACAAATTTACTCTGATCGCTTTTGCACTGTTTGACACCAAGCGATAACTTATAAATACCTGGCAGATGAATCAACGTAGCCTTTTGCTATTCCTAAATGGCGATTTTTAAGGATTCGCTATTTAGGAATAGCAAAAGCCTATGCATGTAGGAATCGCTATTAAAATAGCGATTCCTAAACATTCCTTAATTGCTACTCACAAATTGCTAGTCGCAATTAAGGAATGCTGTCCCATTCATTCCTATGGGCCTACAGGCCCATAGGAATGTATTGGAGATTGCATGAGCAATTTGCGAGTACCAGTAGGTACTCGCATATTGCTCATGCAATTTTAAGGGTGTAAGGGTGTCAAAATGACACCCTGTTGCACCCCTGAAATTGATATCTGCACATATGTTGCACACGCACATGCCCTAAGGGCATGTGTGTGCGCCACATGAAACTTTGAAAAATGCACAAAAGTGCTTTTTTCAAAGTTTTAGCAAATTACCATGAAGTTCAACTTCATGGAAATTTTCTACTCCTTTGCATTGCATTTAAGGAATCTCAATTCGGGATTCCTTAAATGTCAATCGCAATTTAAGGAATCTCAATTTAGAGATTCCTTAAATTGCGATTTTTGCATTTGGGATGATGCATCCCTAATGCAAAAATACCCGTAGCAAAGGGGAAGATTCTGAGAATCTGCCCCTTTGCTCCCGGTATGTACTTTGATGCATATGCCTGTATATTTTTTAATTTTTTAGTCAATTTTAAAATCACTTTAACACCTATTGTTGGCACTGCAAACACTTCACCCTACATAAATGTCATACATGCTTCATAGATCTTAGGAGATCAGACCAACTGTCCCTCTTGAGTAACATCTGTGAGCTCCCCCTCACAGTGAGGAAGTAGTAATGTTGTATAACATTTTAGGACCCTATTGCAATTTTCCCGAATCATGCCCTTATATAGATATAGATCACCATATCCTTATATAGGCATAAGAATCATAACCGTATTTAGACATAGCTCATGCAGTCCAAATACGGCAGGGCTACTTCCACTAGTTCCGAAAATCTACAACGATTTCTTGGAAAACTCAGCTTCAGCAGCTAGGAACTTCCCCTTGCTTGAAAACTGACTTGTCCAAGAACTCATGGAGTTTTCAAAGAACTGAGACTCTTTGATGACGTTATTATGTCCACCTTTACGTCAAACTCTGTACCTTCAAGGTATAAATATGCCCACACTTGCCATAGCAAACACACAGTGGTTTGGAGCAGTTTGACCATCTACTTGCCCGACGCATCCTGCTATAGCAAGTGCCGAAGGAAGCCGACCCTCCAGCAGACGCAGTGGGAGAGACGCTGTCTTTTCGCTTGCCGAGAAATCCAGCTCCAGTGTTTCCAAGCTACCCTTGCGGGTTGTTGGGAAATCGAGTCCTGAGCCTGACCTTATTCATTCCAAATCAAGGTACGGAGTTGATTAGACCCTAAGAGAAATCTTGGACAGATTATTGGCAAAGAATATTACATTTATGCTACACCTAACTTACTTCTTCCCTGGTACTAAGCTTAGGTTGGGTACATCGGGGTAGCATATTTTAGAAGCACCAGTTGAGTACTTTTAGCCTCTGTTTATTTATGTATGTATTTATCTATGGTCTAGGCACCATACAATGCTCTTACAGTATTATTTAATTCTACTCTTTTTACTGTATGCATTATATCTTGCAACCAGTTTTACGATTGTAGCAGTTCATTTCTTATGCTTGAGAAAGAAGACTGTTCAATAAGTCCTTTTATTGAAAACGCCTGTCTCTCTATTTCTCTGCCCCTCTGGTGAAACGAAGAATGCACGATTGACTGAGTGAAACATCTATCTATTGTTTCCACGACTCTGAAGATCAGTTTTATCTTGGGGAAACAAAGTTGTGATGTTTATGCAGTTGTCAGAAACTAAATCCCTTCTTGTGAACGCGAGAAAGTTTCTAGTGACCTCTGAGCTAGCTGGTACTCACAATTAAGTCTAATATATTCCGATAGAGACCTAGTCGACATAAGTCCTACGTCACATCTATAGGATATATTATTCCAATGCGAAGAGCCTATTGGGAATATAGGAACTTCACTACTTGGCGCCCAACAATTGGTAAGGCACTAATTTAACGCTAGATACTAAAGTAACTCAGTCGTGCTTTTCACAGACACCCCTTTTTCCCGTAAAAAACTTCAATAGACGTCTGGAGTGGGTGAAAGGATAAAAATATCCGCCATAACTAAGTAGGACAAAAAATCCTATGTATTAGATTTGGTTTTGTTCAACGTTGAAGGATACTGTGTTTCAAAATGTTGTGCACCTTATCTTTATTTCCTTGAGACTTGCTCGGCAAACTTTCATTAAACAATGTCGAATAACGACAACACCGGAGCCAGTGTAGCTGCAGTGAATGCAAATCAACCAGGTTTTGACACCACAGGGTTTAATGAAGACAACGATGATGCTATAATCATCCCGGAAAATGTAAGGAAAACCATAGCTATAAAGCTTATAGAAAATGGCCTATCACCGAGAGGTGGTAGGGTAATATTTGTCATGGAGGCACATGATTATCGGCAGACAGAGGTATTCTATTCATGGATTATCTTTCCACAAGCAAATCCAACAGCACATATGTTCCACTTCCACAAGATAGTTGAACCTCCAGCGGAATACACTCCTTTCGAGGACGTTGAAATTCCACTGACTTACCAAGAGCATCAGTTCTGGTTTAAAGGCACCCTACAGCATCAAAATCACATTAACAGGCTTGGTCCATTAGGTAGACCGGGAGCAACATGGCCGGTACTAGCCAGCTATACACCACATCCTGACATTAAACAGATGACAGGTCCAGAACTGTTAGCTCAGCTAATACAATAAATTAAAATACATAGACAATTGGTACAATATGTCATGTGGACTCTAACAGTCCAACCTGCTATAAGGATTCCACAGCACACCCCTCATCAGGGGAAAAAAACAAAATTACACCACAGACTATACAATCAGTCATTGGTAAATTGCCCTTAATAAAGGGAACAATTTCCATTCTGGTTAGCTCAAAAAATTACTCAAATTAGAGGCAGTATTTCCCGATAGTACACCTCATGAGAAACACAGAATTCTAACAATCTGTTTACCAATGGGGATAGCACCACACTTGGAGGACTGTGACACTTGGGGTACAGTCTTTGCTTCAATCTACACTACACATGATGTTCCGTCTATGGCGGTAATACCAGACATCCTGAAACAGATTCAAAATGAATACGGACCAGAACCCGCCTTGAATCTTGGTATGTAATTACAGTAAGATTTCAAACAGTTCTCAGCTATATTATAGCTAACATTAAAGAAGAAGCAGCATCCGTGGCAATCCTCCAAAAACGAAAAGAACTTTATGTAACTGAGCAACCGTATGAATTGGCCAGAATAATAGAAAAATCCTATGAAGAATGAGGAAGAGATAGTTTGGGAGGGAAACCAGTAAAACTTGAACTAACAGAAAATCCTGAAAAAGTTTTTATTAAAAACAATCTCACCACTCATAAAAAGAAGTGGGAAAATACTAGACAGACACTTCCTAAAGAGAAGCATTCTCATTCCAGAGGTAGGTCTCCTCAAAAGGAGCCCTCTGAAAAGAGGTATAACCTCAGAAACAGGGATAATTTAAGTAAACCTGATAGATATCAAGATACTGATACATGTTCCTCTCGTACCTTTCAGACTTTCTCGCAGAAATCCAAAAGAAGAGGACGATCAGAACACAAGGAAGAACGCGTGAAGTCCAAAGACAATCAACACGTTCCGAAAAAAAAGAAAACGCAATTCACCAAAAAGAAGGTAGCAAGTCTCAAAATCAGACATGCCGAGGATCTTGAGGACACAACTCAAGAACGGGAGTGGGCCCAGACAATGCTGGACAGAGCAGCAGAGGTTACCATAGCTTGCAAGATCATGAAGGATCGTCTGGAGACCGTGGACCTGAATGAATGCATTCAGGTTGAAACTGCAGATACCAGGGTTAGTGTACCAGATAAGTTATGTGAAGTACCACTCCGAATAGAGGGGGACATAACTAGGAAAATAAAAGCACTCTTTTGGGAAAAACTGAAATCAGGTTTGATTAATTTGTAGAGAGGTTTAACTCTTTCTGCGTAATTTAGAATGTAAGTTCTTCCAAAATTCCCGAATCATGCCCTTATATAGATATAGATCACCATATCCTTATATAGGCATAAGAATCATAACCGTATTTAGACATAGCTCATGCAGTCCAAATACGGCAGGGCTACTTCCACTAGTTCCGAAAATCTACAACGATTTCTTGGAAAACTCAGCTTCAGCAGCTAGGAACTTCCCCTTGTTTGAAAACTGACTTGTCCAAGAACTCATGGAGTTTTCAAAGAACTGAGACTCTTTGATGACGTTATTATGTCCACCTTTACGTCAAACTCTGTACCTTCAAGGTATAAATATGCCCACACTTGCCATAGCAAACACACAGTGGTTTGGAGCAGTTTGACCATCTACTTGCCCGACGCATCCTGCTATAGCAAGTGCCGAAGGAAGCCGACCCTCCAGCAGACGCAGTGGGAGAGACGCTGTCTTTTCGCTTGCCGAGAAATCCAGCTCCAGTGTTTCCAAGCTACCCTTGCGGGTTGTTGGGAAATCGAGTCCTGAGCCTGACCTTATTCATTCCAAATCAAGGTACGGAGTTGATTAGACCCTAAGAGAAATCTTGGACAGATTATTGGCAAAGAATATTACATTTATGCTACACCTAACTTACTTCTTCCCTGGTACTAAGCTTAGGTTGGGTACATCGGGGTAGCATATTTTAGAAGCACCAGTTGAGTACTTTTAGCCTCTGTTTATTTATGTATGTATTTATCTATGGTCTAGGCACCATACAATGCTCTTACAGTATTATTTAATTCTACTCTTTTTACTGTATGCATTATATCTTGCAACCAGTTTTACGATTGTAGCAGTTCATTTCTTATGCTTGAGAAAGAAGACTGTTCAATAAGTCCTTTTATTGAAAACGCCTGTCTCTCTATTTCTCTGCCCCTCTGGTGAAACGAAGAATGCACGATTGACTGAGTGAAACATCTATCTATTGTTTCCACGACTCTGAAGATCAGTTTTATCTTGGGGAAACAAAGTTGTGATGTTTATGCAGTTGTCAGAAACTAAATCCCTTCTTGTGAACGCGAGAAAGTTTCTAGTGACCTCTGAGCTAGCTGGTACTCACAATTAAGTCTAATATATTCCGATAGAGACCTAGTCGACATAAGTCCTACGTCACATCTATAGGATATATTATTCCAATGCGAAGAGCCTATTGGGAATATAGGAACTTCACTACTTGGCGCCCAACAATTGGTAAGGCACTAATTTAACGCTAGATACTAAAGTAACTCAGTCGTGCTTTTCACAGACACCCCTTTTTCCCGTAAAAAACTTCAATAGACGTCTGGAGTGGGTGAAAGGATAAAAATATCCGCCATAACTAAGTAGGACAAAAAATCCTATGTATTAGATTTGGTTTTGTTCAACGTTGAAGGATACTGTGTTTCAAAATGTTGTGCACCTTATCTTTATTTCCTTGAGACTTGCTCGGCAAACTTTCATTAAACAATGTCGAATAACGACAACACCGGAGCCAGTGTAGCTGCAGTGAATGCAAATCAACCAGGTTTTGACACCACAGGGTTTAATGAAGACAACGATGATGCTATAATCATCCCGGAAAATGTAAGGAAAACCATAGCTATAAAGCTTATAGAAAATGGCCTATCACCGAGAGGTGGTAGGGTAATATTTGTCATGGAGGCACATGATTATCGGCAGACAGAGGTATTCTATTCATGGATTATCTTTCCACAAGCAAATCCAACAGCACATATGTTCCACTTCCACAAGATAGTTGAACCTCCAGCGGAATACACTCCTTTCGAGGACGTTGAAATTCCACTGACTTACCAAGAGCATCAGTTCTGGTTTAAAGGCACCCTACAGCATCAAAATCACATTAACAGGCTTGGTCCATTAGGTAGACCGGGAGCAACATGGCCGGTACTAGCCAGCTATACACCACATCCTGACATTAAACAGATGACAGGTCCAGAACTGTTAGCTCAGCTAATACAATAAATTAAAATACATAGACAATTGGTACAATATGTCATGCGGACTCTAACAGTTCAACCTGCTATAAGGATTCCACAGCACACCCCTCATCAGGGGAAAAAAACAAAATTACACCACAGACTATACAATCAGTCATTGGTAAATTGCCCTTAATAAAGGGAACAATTTCCATTCTGGTTAGCTCAAAAAATTACTCAAATTAGAGGCAGTATTTCCCGATAGTACACCTCATGAGAAACACAGAATTCTAACAATCTGTTTACCAATGGGGATAGCACCACACTTGGAGGACTGTGACACTTGGGGTACAGTCTTTGCTTCAATCTACACTACACATGATGTTCCGTCTATGGCGGTAATACCAGACATCCTGAAACAGATTCAAAATGAATACGGACCAGAACCCGCCTTGAATCTTGGTATGTAATTACAGTAAGATTTCAAACAGTTCTCAGCTATATTATAGCTAACATTAAAGAAGAAGCAGCATCCGTGGCAATCCTCCAAAAACGAAAAGAACTTTATGTAACTGAGCAACCGTATGAATTGGCCAGAATAATAGAAAAATCCTATGAAGAATGAGGAAGAGATAGTTTGGGAGGGAAACCAGTAAAACTTGAACTAACAGAAAATCCTGAAAAAGTTTTTATTAAAAACAATCTCACCACTCATAAAAAGAAGTGGGAAAATACTAGACAGACACTTCCTAAAGAGAAGCATTCTCATTCCAGAGGTAGGTCTCCTCAAAAGGAGCCCTCTGAAAAGAGGTATAACCTCAGAAACAGGGATAATTTAAGTAAACCTGATAGATATCAAGATACTGATACATGTTCCTCTCGTACCTTTCAGACTTTCTCGCAGAAATCCAAAAGAAGAGGACGATCAGAACACAAGGAAGAACGCGTGAAGTCCAAAGACAATCAACACGTTCCGAAAAAAAAGAAAACGCAATTCACCAAAAAGAAGGTAGCAAGTCTCAAAATCAGACATGCCGAGGATCTTGAGGACACAACTCAAGAACGGGAGTGGGCCCAGACAATGCTGGACAGAGCAGCAGAGGTTACCATAGCTTGCAAGATCATGAAGGATCGTCTGGAGACCGTGGACCTGAATGAATGCATTCAGGTTGAAACTGCAGATACCAGGGTTAGTGTACCAGATAAGTTATGTGAAGTACCACTCCGAATAGAGGGGGACATAACTAGGAAAATAAAAGCACTCTTTTGGGAAAAACTATCTAAGGGTTATGACATCCTTCTGGCTGAAAAAGACTGGCAACCTGAATTTGTCAGGGAGTGCCCACATGGCGAAGAAAAATCATTATACCAGCCTTCTCAAATCATATTCCTATTCATGAAAAATACACCTATGCCAGGAAATGGGCTGTGGCCCAGGCTCCAGCATTATATAAAAATCATGTGGGATGGGATGAGGATTCTCCTGACCACAAATCCCAGTTAAAAAATCAACCAACTGCTCAGAAGCAGTATCCAGTTAAACAAGAATCAAAGAAACAAGTCAGGGAGATCCTAGATCAACTTGAATACCAAGGGGTGATTGAAAAATGCACCTCGTCCATGAACAATCCTTTGTTTCCTGTCTCCAAACCAGACAATACATATCGTCTAGTTTTGGACTACAGACATTTAAATTCCTGTTGCAAAACCTTTGCAGTACAAAAAGCACACAGTGCAGCACTGATGAATAACATAGTGCACAAAAAATATAAAACGACATTGGATATTTCAAACGGTTTCTTCTGTCAAAACATTGCACCTGAAAGCAGGTACTTGACCTCTTTCTCAATAATGGGGACACAACAACACTTTTGTCTTCTCCCCCAGGGATTCAAGAATAGTCCAGGGTTATTTTCAGCCAGAGTAACAGAGTTACTACAAACGTATGATGATGAGGCATTATCTTATGTCGATGACATCTTTCTTACAGACGATGATTTGGATGTGCACTTGAAAAGAGTGAACACCATAATACTTGGGTTCGCTTCTGAGGGGTACAAATTCATCTTTAAAAAATCAAGAATTGTCCACCTCAATGTCCTATTCTTTGTATACGAACTTTCAAGTAAAGGCAAAAGCCTGCAGCAAACGTTTTAGAAAAATGTGTGCTGCTCCAACCTCCAAAAACACTGAAAAACTTGCAGTCAGTTCTAGGATTCCTGAATTTTGGAAGAACTTACATTCTAAATTACGCAGAAAGAGTTAAACCTCTCTACAAATTAATCAAACCTGATTTCAATCCTACTAATTGGACTCAAAAACACACAGAAATTTTGCGTTCAGTGCAAACAGACATGTTAGCAACAACCCATTTACAGACATGTGTAAACGAACGCAACCTTGTAATCCGAATCATCCCAGGGAGAAGCGGATTCACATACCTAACCTTTAATGAAGGTGAAAAGGTACCAATAGCTTACAAATCACACTTCTACACAAAAGCTGAAATGAAATTCACTTCAACAGAAAAAATTCTGACAGCGGTACAGACTGCGGTAGCAAAAGAGAGAACCCTTGCGCAGGGTAAACGCATAAAAGGCGTTACTCCAGTACCTGCCTTAGAGGCAGTGACAAGGGCAAGCATTCCTAATGCAAAAGCTCTACATCCGAGATGGATACAATGGGTCAATTCTCTTGCTGCAACAGACGTTGAATACGTTTTTGACCCTTACTTGAAGGCACAAGAATTTCTCCAATATGAACAAGAATGTCCTCTGCCAACTGAAATTCTGTCTCTAGAACATTATGGATGTATAATCTATACAGACGGATCAGCACAGCCCGCAATTGGGGGTAGACAAGCTTATAGTGCTGCGTGCACGATTGTTGAAGGTCGCTGGCGAGATGGTAAATTCAGACCTATGGTCACAAAAACTCAATCTCTCTGAGACTGTACAGCTCAGCGAGCTGAACTACTGGTTTTCAAGATGGTGCTTGAAAATAACAATCGCAAATTCCCCTTACTCATAGTGTGCGATTCGTATTACTGCGTCGAGTCTTACAATGAATATCTGCAGAACTGGATTCAAAATGGTTTTAAAGACGCAAAAGGTGGCACAATCAAGCATAAATTGCTTTGGGAACAAGTAGTTCTTTTACAGAAAGAACTACAGAAGACTCACGTGATCCTTACACTGAGTCATCAGTGTTATGGCGTTCACGTTGAAGGAAATTCATTGGCTGATGAAACCGCGAAGGCAGCTGTGCAAACGACTTCCGAAGCTGCAATAACTCATTCAAAAACATAAATAGATGGAGAAACGATGCTAGCTGTCAATGCCACAAGCAAAGGCTGCGGAGCTGCGTTACCTCTAAACTATCCACTAGAGTATATATACATAATTGATGCAAACTCTGTTCCTTTTGCTCGAATCCCTGGAGTGGGGGATAGGGTAATTCCAAACAGGAAACGGAGAGGTGCTTTGATTCAAGAAGCACATATGGTAGAGGGTCTGATACATCAAGGGATCTCAAAATCTCTACTAGAATTAAAAGAGATGTACTGGTGGCCAGGGATGAGCACCCACATTAACGAATTTGGGATCAATTGCGATGACTGTTACAGAGATCACAGCTTGGTGCGCCACCAGATTCATGACTACAGTGTAGCCAGCCCTGTACAGATACCATTGTTAGATAGCATTAGACTATCCATGCTCAAACGTCCCTATGGACAGAAGCGGTCCCACAAATACTAGGACAAGATTCATTTGGATATGGCCTCAGCGCTCGGCTGACGCCCGAACTGTTATAAAAGATTTGCGAGTCTTTATCGGCACATATGCAATCAGCACGCTACATTCTGACCAGGGTCCTGCGTTTAGCTCTCAAGCTTACAAAGAAGCCATGGCCAGCTTGGGCGTTGCATTGCGGTACGCAAGTCCATTCCATCCTGAGGGAAATGCGGTAGTGAAAAGAAAAAAACTAGACATGAAGCAATCTATAACAGCTAGGGTATTAGGTTCGGGTGACGGGTGGGTTAAAAATCTAATAAGAGTCCAACGTAGTCTTAATAACCTGCCAAGAAATTCTCTGGGTGGAATCACTCCATATGAACTCCTTTTTGGTATTAGAATGATGGTTGAGTACCTCGATCGTCATACTTCAGTGGTAGAACAAAAACCCTTTGATATCAAAGATCGTTTGACTGTCTTTCAGGACTTAAACGAAACATGAAGAAGTCTAAGAAACACCATCCAGAAGCCAATGACCTGTCTGGATTCCAAAGATTGGGGATCTGGTCAGAGAAAAAAATAGCGGATAAGAAGGAATTTGGGCCTTCTTACAGAAAACCAGTACCTGTACTAGCAATCCACGGATCAAGAACAGTGTTACTGCCGCCCCTTGCTGGAAGAAAGGAGAACCGGTCCATATCAATTGACCTGGTAAAACCACACCATGTGGCCGATAATAAGTAGTAGGCCCAGTGGACTCCCAAGATGTAGCAGACGACCAAATCTTGCTACTCTCCAAGAGGTTCAAACTGAAAGACTCATCACCTTTGAAGATTCTGCAGTGAGAAAATAAGGGCTATGCAACAAAGCCATGGAACTTGTGCCCCTTGAAACCAAAATAACAGTTTGTCAAGAAACTCCTGTCTACAATGATGTAACATCTGACTATACTAACATGTCAAGGGACCAAGCAACTCCAGCGATTTCAAATAATCCGGATGCAATACCAACTATTGACAGAACTGCCTCTGGCTATTTCATCAACTTCAATACCTTTTCTGAGGATCCCAGTGAACCTGAAACAGCGCCAAAAAACAAAAATATAAAGGAACAATTAACAGAACTTGGTCAAGAGTTTGCAAATACATATCTGGTTTCACCATGGGTTGAATTTTGGATTGGATTAGGTGTATTTTATCTCCTACTTTGGCTCATTCTTGTTTTAAGTTTGGGAAAGCTGATAGATGGAAACCATCTTATTCTGGACACAGCAAGTAAGAACATCAACTTGCTTCTGAAACCACACAAATCAACGAGACCTGTCATCAGTGAACATCACAGCGGTTCCTCTACCTGGTGGAATAGCATGGGATAGAACTGATTATCACATTTATGCCCCTGTTGAGCTACTGAAGATTCCACACCAATTTAAGATTTCCTTGAGTGATTTTGTTTCACCTAGTACACTTTCTGATGATTGGGTCTTTGAGACTGTTAATAAGAATAACATGATGACAGACTTAGAAATGTCAGCAAAATTTCCAAACATCAAATTATGAAGAAATGTATTGTTTTAATCATATTGGTCATCATTATTTGCATAAATCATCAAACCCTAGAAATGTTTTAACTTATAATCAATGGGAACATTGTCCAACACCTCCAAAAGGTAGTTCTAAAACATTCTATAGAAAAGTTCCATATTTTACAGGTTTTAATGTCACAAACCCAGAAAGCTTTTACTTAAAAACTATTATCAAGACAGGCATGAAAAGCATGTTGACAAACACTAAACAGATTTATTCTGTGGCCTTTTATGCTCAATTGTCCACATTAGGCTTTGACTTTTGGAAAGACAACATTGAGACAAAAACAGTTTGGGGCACAAAAGACTGGCAGGTACAAGGTTTAGAAGCATTGTTCAGAGCCTGCATCATCCCAGAACAAATAATGTTTTAAATGAAACTGTTCAACAGACATCTTGTCTTGGCTAAGATAAAAGATTTAAACAAACTGTCCATACCTAAACCCACACCTGATAGTAATACCACTACAGATGAGGAGGTAGAGGTAAACCACGTCTTAAAACAGAACAGAACAAATCCTGATTGGAAAAATGGTTAATCTTGCCCACAGACACGAATAACTGTCAAGATAGTTTCCTGAACAAGACACAAGGGTTTACAGTAACTAGGCCAGTTCCAAGATATGTCCAGAGACAACATCCAGGGATAATAACAACTTACAATGTAGGAAAACTGTGCCTTGAGTGGCTACAAAAGTCCACACTCCTGGAAATAAAACAACACTTAACTTTACTGAAAGATGGCGTTGATTTGAGAGACTTCTTACAAAGGCCTCGTAAACCACGTCATAAATGTTTCATATACGCCAGTATATACGCTGCCTACAATGAAGCATGGAAAGTCACGCAACTGGAAACAGCTGAACGAATACGAGAAATAGATCGTATTAATTTAGAGAAAGCACTCTCTGCAGTTGACAATGGGTTAACAATTCTGTCGTCCAGAAGTTATTCTTTGGACAGGATTGTATCCTCTGCCATAGACATAATGGAACAGGACTTGCTAATGTTACAACATGGCCAGTCTCAATTACGTTCCATAATGCTGCTAGGCTGGATGCTACAAAACCTTTCTTCTGGCTATTTGCCTTTGCGTCTAATCAACACCACGTCATTGTTTACTGGGTTTAACCTTACAGATAAACAAATCACTTTAGCACAGAGGGGTGCAGACTATACGGTGCTGAGCATAGAAAAACTGGAAAGATTACCATTAACCGTTTCTAAGAAGCCATCAGTTGAATGGATAATACATGGCACCATCACGATACCAGTGACGATTTTCCAGTTTCAGTATTGCTTAAAACACATACCAGCAGGCCTGTATGAAAGGTTGGGTAAAGAGTACATAATGTCGACCTGGGATTTACCATACAGACACACAAATGTTGGAGTGGGGGAAAGGAGGTGTTTCTTAATGGTATAACTTGCAACAACGCACTAAGTGGAACTCTTCTATGTCAAAGCATTTATTTGCATGGAGCCTGCGATGGTTCTTCAAACAACTTATCATGCCACCTGCAGGTTACCCTGGCAGCAGTGATAGATCCATTTTTTAGGCAGCTTTCTAATGCAAGCTACATAATGCTGAATGATCACAGTTGTTGTGGAAGGATGCCAGGGACAGCCTATCTCGTCAGTTTGTCAGCCAGGGTCACTAGTTGTATGCAAGAATTGTTTCCAAAAACTAAGACAGACGGGGAGTCGCCACTATGGCCTTCACTGAACATCTCTTCTATACGAATTGATACTTTAAGCAGAATGAAAGCCATTCTTTTACAGAAAACTGTGCCACTGACATCATCCAGAGAGACGTATGATCTGCAAGTTGCAAGGTCCTCTGCAGAGATACATGCATTATTATCAACAAACTGCCCAATACATTTTGCAGAAATGCTAGGTCGTATCTTAAACATGTCTGATACCAGCGGTATTGTACATGTATTTAAGACGTTTTTGGGGGGATTGTTAGCACCCTTTGAAGCAGTCCTGGGCATTTTTCCTAACTTCGTGCACTCTGTGTTTGGCGGCCTGCCTCTCATCTTGGGACACGTAGCAGGGATCCTATTTTTATTCCTCCTGCTCCGTTATGGCAAATCCGGCCACCAGCGATACCCAAATTACCATAGAGAATGCTCTTCAGGCAATGACGTATCGTGACAAATCCTTGGCTTGGCTCATTTGAGAGATCTGAATACCACATGGTTCCTGTCATTCAGACCAATCTGGCAAGATTGCATCTTACCTGTTCTACGATGCCTGCTTTGTGGAGAGGAATGCGTGTTAGATATCTGTCTAACACTTCCATTGGCAATGCCAATGTTGACGCATTACTGGGTCCAGTAACTTCTCTTGTATTGTGCTGCCCCCAGTGGCTACCAATCCTGATGACGGCATTCATTGAGATCTCTCCGGCAAATCCAGCTGAAGGTGAGATACGCGGACCAACAGGCACACAGGTACCATCTGCTGCGAACATTGCTAATACGACTGACACTGATGCCGATGTTTCACATCTGTGTACAATTTACCTTCTCAATAAAGAGGTTCAACTTTCATCTACTGTGGTAGACGATTTCTTTGCCAGCCTAGACGACTTTATGTTTTCTCCTGACACCGAGAATAACATTTGAAGTTAGCACACAGCGTTCCTTGAAATCTTAAATTCGACCATCGTTTTTTCAAAACAAAACTTCTAACTTTGGAACTGTATTTTTCTACGATTGATTTGACTTTTTTCCAAAATTGAAAACATTTTTCTTTTTCTTGGGCACAAAGTTATCTGCTTAAAGTAGAACTATTCGTAGAGAACAAAAATTCTTTGAATACCTCCTAGGAACAATATTGACCTAATACGCATACCAAAACCTAAACATTTTGTATATTCTGCTATGGGATGGTCTCGACTTTTTCTTCTGTAACTAAGAGCCATTTCCTAAATGTAATTTTCGTGATTCATTCGGCTAGCATTGCTAATATCATATCATATGCTTACAATGAAATCATTGTTTTTGAAATGCGTACTGTACAAATTCTCATTTTATGTGTACAACCATTTTCAAATGCATTTTATGTATTTTTGGGTGGGATTGTAAACACATCCTCTAGATTATATGTTTTAGTGCTTGAACTTAGATGAACATGATAACGTGTAGTGGGTGTTGTATAACATTTTAGGACCCTATTGCAATTTTCCCAATTCATGTGCCTTATATAGGTATAGATCACCATAACCTTATATAGGCATAAAAATCATAACCGTATTTAGACATAGCTCATGCAGTCCAAATACGGCAGGGCTACTTCCACTAGTTCCGAAAACCTACAACGATTTCTTGGAAAACTCAGCTTCAGCAGCTAGGGACTTCCCCTTGCTTGAAAACTGACTTGCCCAAGAACTCATGGAGTTTTCAAAGAACTGATACTCTTTGATGACGTTATTATGTCCACCTTTACTTCAAACTCGGTACCTTCAAGGTATAAATATGCCCACACTTGCCATAGCAAACGCACGGTGGTTTGGAGCAGTTCGACTATCTACTTGCCTGACGCATCCTGCTACAGCAAGTGCCGAAGGAAGCCCACCCTCCAGCAGACGCACTGAGAGAGACGCTATCTTTTCTCTTGCCAAGAAATCCAGCTCCAGTGTTTCCAAGCTACCCTTGCGGGTTGTTGGGAAATCAAGTCCTGAGCCTGACCTTCTTCATTCCAAATCAAGGTACAGAGTTGATTAGACCCTAAGAGAAATCTTGGACAGATTCTTGGCAAAGGATATTACATTTATGCTACACCTCACTTACTTCTTCCCTTGTACTAAGCTTAGGTTAGGTACTTTGGGGTAGGCGTATTTTAGAAGCACCAGTTGAGTACTTTTAGCCTCTGTTATTTATGTATGTATTTATCTATGGTCTAGGCACCATACAATGCTCTTACATCATTATTTTATTCAACACTTTTTACTGTATGCAATATATTTTGCAACCAGTTTTACGATTGTAGCAGTTCATTTCTTATGCTTGAGAAAGAAGACTGTTCAATAAATCCTTTTATTGAAAATGCCCGTCTCTCTATTTCTCTGCCCCTCTGGTTAAACGAAGCATGCACGATTGACTGAGTGAAATATCTATCTACTGTTTCCATGACTCTAAAGATCAGTTTTATCTTGGGCAAACAAAGTTGTCATGTTTATGCGGTTGTCAGAAACTAAATCCCTTCTTGTGAACTCGAGAAAGTTTCTAGTGACCTCTGAGCTAGCTGGCACTCACAATTTAGTCTAATATATTCCGATAGAGACCTAGTCGACATAAGTCTTACGTCACATCTATATAATATATTATTCCAATGCGCAAAGCCTATTGGGAATATAGGAACTACAATACAGTATTAGTAGTAATATAGCAAGATATGGAAAGGTTTTTATCCAATATCTTAGGGGACTCCGTCCATATTGCTCCTGCCTTGATGCTTCTGGGGTTGGGGGCGTCTGTTTCAAAGGGTGGGTGTATGTATAAACATAGATTGTTTTTATTTGTAGCAATGACTGTAGCCCGCTTATGTATAGCGGGGGACTGGTTATGTCCTGAACCACCAAGGTTTGAGGTTTGGAGGGTGAACATGTACAGATTAGCCAGTTTGGAATATAGTTTATATGCATTAAAGGGGGTAAGGAAATGGAAATTGGGCTTATGATTTGGGATCTTTTTTTGATTCATATGAATAATTGAGGTAATTAAGATGTAAATATGTATAGATGTATGACTTGTATCATATGATGCATGGCGGATTTAAATACCAGTAAATGTCATTGGGGTATCCTGAAGAGTGATAGATGGCATGATTATTTGCATGTTCCGATTTGGCGCCACCTTGATTATCCAGTTCCCACTGTGTATAGAGGATATTTTACTTGAATTTTTTGATGCATTAACTCTCTTGGTACTTAATTTTTTTAGTCAATTCTTGTTATTGATTCACAAAGCTCTATTGTAAGAGTAATTTCTCTGAAATGTTATATCATGTGTGTGGAAATGTGGAATAGCAAAAAACAAAAAAAATAGTAGTAATATGTTTATTGTACAGTTAATAAAAACCATTACAAAAGTTGGCCATCTCTTATAAACAATAAAACATCAATTAAAAAGGCCTATAGCCACAGTTAAAACCACATGTTAAGATTGCGGAAAAGATACACTCTCCCGACCTTGGTGACCCATAGTCCTGATTCTTCATTTTTGTTTGCAGAGATTAGCAGCAGTTCATGAGATCGAATTACCCCCTTGTCAGAGTCTTGGCTACAGAGTGAGGGCAGGCAAAGAGGTGCAAGTTTAAAGTGCATAGTGCTGCATCAACATCCATTGATTTGTGCAAAAATATCATGTGGTTAGCCTATTGATGTTTTTCCTTGAGGCTTACATGTGCAAAAATGCTTAAAATTATGTGCTTAAAACGCTGTTACGGATGTTGCACAAAGGGTTAACAGGACGTCTCCAACTCAATTCCAGTGCAACTTCTTCGATGATCCGGCTGTATCTGTTTTAATCAAAAGTCAGCAGCAGTTAAGAATTTTACCAGGCAGCAGCTTAGTTGAGTGTCTTCACCAGAGAAGCTTGCAAGCACCGCTTGTCTACACGACCGTATTTGGTTTTTGTTAAAGATAGGTCTGAGTAGGAACCAGCGCTCCCGCATCAGCTCACGGCAAATGGTTATGATGTGGACTGTGTCCTCCTCTCCTTCCCCACAAAGACGGCACATTGCTGGCTTCGGGGGGTGCAACCAAGGAGGCAGATGGTATGCAGATAGTAATAAACCTAACCGGAATTTCAGAAACTTCTCATTGGTGGATTAGGAGAAGTTAGAAAGGAGGTAAGCTTGAGGAGTCACTTTACTGTAGGATTGTATAGTGAGCCAGCCATGTGAGCGTTCTGTCAAGGCCGCTTTGTCTTGTAAGATCGATTCTTTTTTGACAGTAATATTTACAATTTTTGTGAAGCTTGCCATGGCCCCCCACGTTGCCCAGAGTTGCCATAACCCCAACTGGACCACAATGATGGTACTGTTGATGCCTGCAGGATTCTGTCAGAGATCGGTTTTAGAACTGTAGCCCAAAATTCAGGGTCTTGTTTGAATAATAAGGGCGGAATCCCGTTTGGGCCCGGAGCTCCCTCACGTCTACCTTTCAAGCTTCTTTTGCGAACTTGGGTGTTTGTGATTGTGAAGTTCTGGCCATGCTCTGCATTAGCGTTTGATTGGAATGGTTGAATTTCCATACCAGGCACAGGGTTATTTAAGCCAATGTGAGGACTCTGTTCTTTGTTAAAGTGTAGTTTGAGTTAAATTATCCCTGCTTCTTCTGTGACGTTGGAGCTGATGCACTCACCTTGCGGGTTAGATAGGGCATTAATCTTCTTTCAAAATTGTGCGCTATTGTTGTTTTTGATGTCGTACAGGAGTCTGGCCCAAAGAGATTCTTCAGTTTCCTTTTTTGTTTTGCCAGATGAGTTTTTTGTGGGTAGCTTTTAAATCCCTCAGTTCTTGTAATGCCTCCATAGTGTGAAGTGTATCCGTGCTTTTAGCTGTTTTAATTTGGCGTTATTCCATGGGTTGGAGCCTGGCCATAGGTTTCAATGGCACATAATTCTCCTGTTTCGACAGTGTCCGTAGCTGTTATGTAGGGCTTTTGTGAATGCCTCCCAGCCTCCAATTATGTCGGGGTTGGCTGCTTTCCCTTCTTCCCAGAGTTGTTTCGCAAAAGAGAGGAGGCCTTCGGAATCATTGGTGCTACATTTTACTCTTCTCTCGCTGTTGGTATTTTCTGAGCAGAGTGTATTTGCTGGGGGCAATTTGTATGTTGATGGAATCTTCTACCGTGATTTCCTGGGGTAAGTGATCACTGTAATCTACGCTCCCAATGCAAAAGTTTTTTACTTTTGTGAACATGCAGCGAGAGCAGAATGTATAGTCAATTGTGGACCTTGTTACTGCGTTGTTGAATGTTGCTGTTTGTAGGCGATCTCCAGGAAATCTACCGTTTAATGCACGTGAGCCCAGTTGCTCTAATAATGACAATAGATTTTTCGAGATGTTTATGAGTCTTCCGACTGTGTTGATATCTTGAGGCACTTCCTCCCAAGAAAATGGATCCTCCTCTGAGTGGATGTCATCAGCTCTTTTCCTGAGCATGTTTAGGTTGAAGTCCCCTGTAATTATCCAGTTATTTGTTTTCTCTTCTGTTATTATTTTCACCAGTTCCTCCTTTAGTTGTTGACTCCCTTTGTTTTTATCGCGTGGGTGCAGATAGAGGTTTACAAGTATTATATGTTCTTTATTTGTCTTCCCCTGTAGGGTAATTCAAGTTACTTGCAGTTCATTTGGTGGCGCTAGGTTGTATGGTAAAGGTTCTGCTGCGTAAATGCTGCTTATGGAGCTGTATGTAGCTAGGCCTCCCTTATTGTGGCCGAATTTAGCGCTTCTTGTTGCCGGTAGACAGAGCTAGTTAAAGCCGTGCAGTGCCGTTGGTACTTCACTTCATGTATCTTGGAGCGAAAATATATCAAATTTCTGCAGATAAGATAGCAGTTCCGGGTCCGAGGTCTTGTCTCCCAGCCCATTAATGTTACAGGAGTAGATTTTCAGAGAGTTATTATATGGGGGTCCATTATGCTTTGAGTGTCACGGTCTTTCGATTTTGATGTTTATTGTCTTGGATACCCTGCTCCACTACGATGTGGGTTTGCTTCTGTCCGAGTGTGTCCTTAGTGCATTATGTTCTCCGTATCCCCTGTACTCTGTGCTGTTACTGCGTGCCCCTTGCAGTACTGAGAATAATCGTGGGCTTGGTTGTCCAGAGCTAGGGTTTTCTTCTTGGCACTTTGATTCGGCCAGTAAGGGGTCAGGATACCTTGGTTTTACAAGTGGCCGAAGTTTAATGCCCCAAACGTTGAATCTAGTTTGTTCCTTTAGGTCTCTCTTGGCTAGGTCTGGTGTAGCCCAGACTGTTTTTATTAACTCTGTTCCTGGACGATCAGGTGATTCTTTAAACTCAACTGACTCCAGGTCAGTGGTTTTTATGTTCTTTAAGGTGTTGATGGATCTTATTAGATGCAAGATGTTGCCCCTGTTTAGTGTATCAACCCGTCCCTTTGATATATACTCTGAATGAAACATGACTGTTGTTGTTGAGCCTGAGTGCCCTATTTGTTGGTCCAGGATGTTCTCTGTCACTGTTGAGACCTCGGTTAACGGTGATGGCCCCGTGGTAGTATAGTCAGGGCAAGTAGCTGGCTGTTGCTTGCTGAAGCTTTCTCCGTACTTGATGCTGCGTTATAATTAACTCCCCCTCCGTGCAAATGCTGCTCTGTGGGGCTGTTTTTTTACCTGCTGGCTCCATCAGTCCTTTTGTTAATGATGTTGCTAGGCCTTGTATTGCCTTATTGAGTGCCCAGACCTTTATTGTTGTTATTGGTGGTACCCCTGTCGAGCTCCTACTTTTGTTCCCCGATTTCTGCTCCAGTTCTTCAATTGTTAATTAATTGGCAGTTGTTCACTCAATATTTTCTAGTACTTTTTCCTGGATTGGACACTTTTTCTCTTCCCGACCCGGGACTGTGTCTTCTTCCTCCCTAGCAGAAGAGGCTCATTGGTCATCCATTGGTGCATCCCGGGGACTATAAATTCCATCTGTGCTATGCGACAATGCCTGCATGAGTTTTTGGTTTCGCCCCTTCCTTCTTTGTTTTCTCCGGTGTTTGGAGGATAATTGTGCACCTTCAGTCGGTACCTGTTTTTCCAGGGGTTTGCTGGATTACGAGGTGTTTCTCGTCAGGGGTGCTGTTGCTCCTCGGGATAGTGCGCTGTTGTTTAGCCCTGATATGGGTAAGTCCCCACCCTTGCAAAGCTGCCTGCCATCTGATATCTGGGCCGCAATTGCAGTTTGCTTAGCCTGTGCCTTGGGTATTTGCACTTTACTTAAGTTTGTTGTTGGTTGCCCACTGATGCTGGTGTCGGCCAAGCCCGGCTCTGGTTGGACTGGCATTGCTTTCCTTATGTTGGCAAGGAGGTTATCCAATGCTGATGGTAATGTTGCTAGCTTGTCCACAATTGTTATGCAGTTGCAGCTAGCCTGGGCAAATTGTGTCTCTGACTGTGCCCTCTTGATCAGATTGTTAAGGTATGCCAGCTTATCGTCTATGCTAGCAACAAAAATGTAGAGTGAGTTGAGGACTGACAACTGAAGGTCCATCTTATCTGATTGATACTGCAATGCGTTCACAGACATTTGCATTGTGTGCAGCAGAGTGGACCAGATATCATCTTTGTCTTGTGAATTATCCTTTTCAATGTTGAGTTTCACAGAGCTGTTTTTTCTTATTTCTGTCTCACCTCCGATGGCAGTGGAATATGACGCAACTAATTCTTCCCATTCTTCAGGTGTAAGACATGATGACTCTGGTTCAATCAATCAATCAATCAAGACATTTATAGAGCGCACTACTTACCCGTAGGGTCTCAAGGCGCTAAGGGGGGGGGGGTGCCGTTACTGCTCGAACAGCCAGGTCTTGAGCTTCTTCCTGAAGGAGAGGTGGTCTTGGGTCAGGCGCAGGTCGGTCGGGAGGGAGTTCCAGGTCTTAGCGGCCAGGTAGGAGAAGGACCTTCCTCCTGTTGTCGCTCTTCGGATGCGGGGGACGGAGGCGAGGGCGTGGTTGGTCGATCGGAGGTGGCGTTTGGGAGCGTAGAAGTTGACTCGGTTGTTGAGGTAGCTCGGGCCTTGATCGTGTAGGGCTTTGTGTGCGTGGGTGAGGAGACGGAAGGTGATTCTTTTGTTGACGGGGAGCCAATGCAGGTCTCTCAGGTGTCCGGAGATGTGGCTGTTTCGTGGGATGTCGAGGATGAGTCTGGCTGAGGTGTTCTGGATCCGCTGAAGTCTCTTCTGGAGCTTGGCGGTGGTTCCGGCGTAGAGGGCGTTGCCGCAGTCCAGTCGGCTGGTGACGAGGGCCTGGGTGACGGTCTTCCTGGTCTCCGTGGGGATCCACCAGAAGATCTTCCGTAGCATGCGTAGGATGTTGAAGCACGCCAAGGAGACGGCGTTGACTTGTCTGGTCATGGAGAGGGAGGAGTCCACGATGAAGCCTAGGTTGCGTGCGTGGTTCGTTGGTTTGGGTGCGGTGCCCAGGGTGGGGGGCCACCAGGAGTCCAGGATGAGGACCTCCGTCTTGTCTGAGTTCAGTTTCAGGCGGCTGGTCGTCATCCACTCGGCTACCTCCTTCATCCTATCATGCAGGTTGGCTCTGGCGGCGGCGGGGTCGTTGGTCAGGGAGAGGATCAGCTGGGTGTCGTCGGCGTAGGAGATTATGTTGAGGTTGTGTTGGCGTGTGATGGCCGCGAGGGGGCTCATGTAGACGTTGAAGAGGGTAGGGCTCAGCGAGGATCCTTGAGGGACGCCGCAGATGACTTCGGTGGCTTCTGACTTGTACGGCGGTAGGCGGACTCTCTGTGTTCTTCCGTCGAGGAAGGAGACGATCCATTCCAGTGCCTTCTCCTGGATTCCGACGTTGCTGAGGCGTTGCATTAGGGTGCGGTGGCAGACAGTGTCGAAGGCTGCGGAGAGGTCTAGGAGGATGAGGGCCGCTGTTTCTCCGTTGTCCATCAGGGCTCGGATGTCGTCGGTGGCGGCGATGAGGGCGGTCTCGGTGCTGTGGTTGGCTCGGAAGCCGGACTGCGAGGGGTCGAGGGATCCGTTCGTCTCGAGGAAGGCGGCCAGCTGTTTGTTGACGATCTTCTCGATGACTTTGGCTGGAAGCGGGAGTAGCGAGATTGGGCGGTAATTCTTGAGTTCGGTGGGGTCTGCTGTAGGTTTCTTGAGGAGAGCGCTGAGTTCGGCGTGCTTCCAGCTCTCGGGGAAGGTGGCGGTGTCGAAGGAGGTGTTGATAATGTCCCGCAGGTGGGGTGCGATGACAGTGTCGGCCTTGTTGAAGACGTGGTGAGGGCAGGGGTCGGTCGGAGATCCGGAGTGGACGGAGTTCATCATGCGGGCGGTGTCTTCGGTGCTGATCGGAGTCCAGGCTCGGAGGGTGGTGGTGGGCGGTGTTGCTGTGGTCGTGGCGTGCGTCGGTTGGGTGCTGAAGCTGTTGTGTATGTCCGCGATCTTGTTGTGGAAGTAGGAGGCGAGAGAGTTGCAGAGGTCTTGCGATGGGGTGATGTCGTTGTTTCCGGCGTTGGGGTTGGAGAGCTCTTTCACGATGTTGAAGAGTTCCTTGCAGTTGTGTGCGTTGTTGTCCAGCCGGTCCTTGAATGCAGTTGCTGATCCACTTTGAGAGGTTGTCGGCGGCCTGGCTGGGGTTCGCTGAGCTGGCAGGAGGGTGCTGGCTCAGGGAAGCGGCGAGTTGGTCGGCTGTGATCTTGTTCCAGCTTCTGCGGGCAACCTGTTGCTGGTGGTGGTGGATCGTCGTTCTTTTGAAGGTGAAGTGTACGCAGCTGTGGTCCGTCCAGTGGAGTTCTGTGGCATGGCTGAAGGCGATGTCTTTGCTGGATGAGAAGACAGCGTCGAGTGTGTGTCCGGCGAGGTGGGTGGGGGTGTTCACCAGTTGCTTGAGTCCAAGGTTGGCGAGGTTGTCGAGCAGGGTGCTGGTGTTGCGGTCGTTGTTGTTCTCCAGGTGGAAGTTGAGGTCCCCCAGGAGGATGTAGTCAGCGGAGGGGAGGGCATGCGGGCTGACGAAGTCGGCGATGTCCTCGCTGAATTGAGTGCGTGGTCCCGGGGGTCGGTAGATCAGGGTGCCTCTGAGGGTGGTCTTCGGGTCGGTGTGGATCTGGAAATGCAGGTGTTCGGCAGTGGTAAGGGTGTTGTCGGTGCTGGTCGTGATTCGGATGGTGTTCCTGTGGATGATGGCGATGCCTCCTCCCATCTGGTTGGCGGTGCGGTCCCTTCGGGTGATCTTGTAGCCCTCTGGGATGGCGATGGCGATGTCGGGCGCTGAAGAGACGTTCATCCAGGTCTCCGTGATGAAGGCTACGTCAGGGGCTGTGGCGTCTAGGAGGTTCCAGAGTTCGATGGCGTGTCTGTGGACGGAGCGGGTGTTGAGGAGGATGCACTTGAGGTGGGTGCTGCTGGTGTTCGACTTGGCGGGTGCTGGTGCGAGGCAGGTCCGGATGCAGGTGAACTTGCAGGCGTGGCAGCTGAAGGGTCCGTGGGTGCGTCTCGGGGTGGCTCAGTAGCATCCTGGGGGTCGGCCGGTGTTGAGTGCGATGAGGGTGGCGGCGTTGTACGTCAGGCGGGTGGGCAGGAGTCGTCGAGGGCCAGGGGTCCTGGCACTGGGCGCGGTCCAGGCGCGGACGGGCGCAGACGGGCTTACCTTTGGCGCGCCTTCGGCGCACAATCGGCGCGCCCGCTGCGCGTGACCGCTGCGCGTTCGCACGGTCGCCATACATGGCGAAGTGCGCGGGTGGGCGGAGCAGCTGGGAGGCGGGAGCGGGGAGGGTACAGAAGGAAGAAAGGGGCGGGGTTAGCGTCGGTGGCGGGAAGCGGGGAGGGAGGGCGAGGGTCAGAGAAAAGGAAAAACAGGAAGGAAATAACGAGTTACAGGAAAAAGAAACAGGCAATGACAAAACACAATACTAAAACGGCAAAAACGAGGGTCAGAGAGAAGGAAAAACAGGAAGGAATTCACGAGTCACAGGAAAAAAAAATAAAACAGGCAATACAAAATGACAAAGGCACAATACTAAACGGCAAAAACAACTGGGGCAGGACGAGCGATCACGGACCACGCCGCTCTAAGGCAGGGGGCGTGGTCACGCGGCGGCAGCGGGGCAGACCGGCAGGGAGGCGCACGCAGCAGCTGGTGGCCGTGCGGCGCAGGTGTGTCCTAGAACTAGGTCACTAGGTTCAATTTCTTGAGACATCAGTAATCGTGTTGGCGCCCGTTGTGTATTACAGTTGGATTGAGCTGCGACAATGCCGAGACCATATTGAGTTTTAGGTTTTCCCCGGGTTAGTTGAGCGTGCTCATCTTGTGCTGATGGTGCTTTTCCGGCTTCATTGTTTTTTGTTATATTATAGGAGTCTTCGCTATCTACTTTGCTCATATTAGCCGTGCACGCCTCCTTGTGCTCACATGTCCCAAGTCTCTCTGGTGAGTCCTGACCAAGAGTACCCAAGGAGAAAGGGTTATCATTGGGACTATCTTACGGTTTGGCCTTTGGTAGCGTGTCTGGTCGCTTTAAGGGTCCGTGAGGAGCTGTCCTGTGCTTTTGTTCTTCTGAAGCTTCCACCTCTGCTCCCAATTTTTTTTTCTGGTTCCGGGTCGCAAGCGGTGCAGCGAGATACGCGAGACGCGAGAGACGCTGAGACGCGGGTCTCCGAAAACACCGAAACAGCAAAGCACCGGGCGCCAAGTCAGGGGGAGAGCTGCGGTAAAGCGGAAAAGCGGAAAGCTGAAAGCCGAGAGCCGGGTCAGCCGTGGACAGCCGCGGGAAACCGCTGAAGACCGCTGAAAAGGACGCGGTAAGGGCCCGGGAAGGCAGCAGCAGAGCTCTGAACTGCACGAGTAAGTCCAAGCAGGCAGCGTGAATGTGAGTCGCACGATGCCGGCGGGCCGCTGAGCAGAGAAAGCTGAGCCGAGCCGAGGAAAGCCGAGGAAAGCCGCAGAAGGGAAAGGACGCGGTAAAGGCGTCATAGATTTGACGGTTTGGACTCAATCCAACCCAACCTGTTTGAGCTGACTCGCAGTGAGTAGGAGAAGCGGGAGCCGCAGTTGGGCCGTGGAGCCACTGTGCCATTGTGCAGCTGCACCGCTGAGCTGAGGAGGAGCGGGCACTTTTGGTCCGTCATAGCATTAAGAGCAAGTCGCAGAGAGGACCCCAGAGAGATAGAGTGGCAGAGCGGAGTGGAGAGCCACATGCTGCTGAGGAGATACGGCTGTGTGACTGCACCTTGAACCGCAAGTAAGCTGAGCAAGTTGAGTCGTGCGGTGGCCGCTCCTGAGTGATGGTAGCTGTGTCAAGCTGTGGTTACAGCAGAAAAGAAAGGATTTGAACAGTAGTTGTCGATTGACAAATAACAAAGGGGGGGTCAAACAAAAGGGGGGCTCTGCTAGTTTGAGTTTTGAGTCTGAGTTTGGCTAAAGGAGTGAGGAGCGGGCTTTAATATTGGCGGTCAGCCTTTCTCGGTTTGCTTTGTCATTTCCTGGTAGTTGTTAACTGTTATTGCTATCTTTGGCATCTCCAGCCGGGAGACGGTAGATAATGAGATCGGGCCGTCAGCGTGGGGCTCTGCCAAAATTAAAACAACGCCAGAAGTCTGAAGAGCTGATCAATCTGGGAGCATTGTCAAAAAACAGTGGAGCGAGTAGAGTTAGTGTTCCGTCAAAGGAGCATTTGAATGAGTCAGCTGAATTGGACGCTCTATCTATAACCTCCATAACCCCCGGTCAGGTGCACAAGAGCTTAATGCTTGACGCTCAACCATCTATTAAGAGTTTCTTTTTCAAGTATCATCGAAATCAGACTCAAAAACAAAAAAGAAATACAACTAAAAATATTGAGCCTGACAGAGATTGTGGAACACCCCCTTTACTTTCATCTCCACTTGGTGTAAAAAGTGTTCAGCCATGTGAAATAATAGAGTCTAAAATCTCTTCAGAAATAGTAAATTCGCACAAAGTGGCTGGCTCTCCGGAGAGGAGTATAAAAAGTGTTCATCCCTGTGCAGTAATAGAGTCTAAAACCTCTTCAGAAATAGTTAATTCATACGAAGTTGCTGGCTTTCAGGAGAGGAGTTTGAAGTCGGAAAAGGCAGCAAAGGAAGTAGTGTTACTTCCGTCTAAATGTCTATTGGTGCCTTCTGGTCAGCTGCAGACACAAGTACAAATTAATTCAAACAATACTGTGGTACATCCTACTGTGTTAATTCTGGTGGATGATTCACTGATTACAAGACAGGGGGAGCTCTGTAAAAGAAAAGATGAGAACGTAAATGCTTCTGGATCGGTAATTGATATCTCCTCCTGTTCGATCCATAATGTGAGTGATGTGGCTATTGTGTCAGATGCTATTGTTGACGAGTTAAATTATAAGAGGGGTTTTGGTAGAACAAATCCGGTTTTGGAGGAATTAGTATCAAGCCCAAATGAACAATCGGTGAAAATGGGTGAAGCACGTCCTTTTAACTTGGACCGGTCGGGTATACATCTGGAGAATAGTTTCACTATTAATAAATCATTATTGGTTCCAGGTGCGGCTAGTAGGCACAACTCTCCCAATGCCAATGTAAATGAGCAATGTAAATTCACTAATATAGTTGATTTATCTTTATTAACTAAATTTGATGGGAATTTTCAGGCCAGATCGGGTGATTTGGAAAATAATGCTACCAGTCCTGAGCGTGGTATATGGGATTGCTTAATACGTACTATGGACTCAATCACTAATGCCCTTAACTTCCATTCGGATAATTTAGACATCCAGGTGGACATTTTAAACAAACTAGCAACACATGTAGTAGGAATCGATGCAAAGCTTCTGCAATTAACCAAATTGATCTCTAAGGTACAAGCAGACAAAGAGAGTCAGCTAATAACTTGCAATTGTGCTCAACTGATAGACAAAATTTCTGATTTACCTTTAATTGTCAGCTCTATGGTACACGAAGTAAAATTGTTGTCAGGCAGAAAAGTCCAAGATTGTGAAGAACCAAGCAATCCATTGTCAGGTGGAAAAGATCAAGGCTGTGAAGATCCAAGTAATTTATTGGGTAAAAAAAACGATCATAACAGTCGTGTTATAGTTGGGTCGGTGAATAAAGATAGTTCTACTGTCTGTGGATATGCAGTGGATAGTAGAAATAGTATAGTTTTGGATAGGAAAAACCATCCGGTAAATGAAGCTAATAATTCGCAATTTCCGAAACTTTCCCACGCTTCGATTAAAAGTGTAAAAAACAAGGCCCAATGGATAATTGATGAAAACATCAGTGTTTATTCTGAGCCTATCCAAACCCCAAGTGTTATGAAAAAATCTGAGACGAACAAGATCTGCCCCAAAGCAAGCAAGGTATTACAAGTTATCCCAGATCCTGAGATTTTATCAAAACGGGCAAGAAAAAGGTTAAGGAAACCCCATAATAAAACATCACAGGAAAAAAACTCTGTAGTGAGATAGTAAGTAATAATCTTAAAACAACCACTAATCTTGAATCAAAGGCCCTCTTTCCTATTTTTAGATCAATGAAAGATTCTGTAGTTGACTCAAAGGATAAACAAACTAGTCAAAATGTTAATAGTACGATGAAGGAGGAGCCTAAATTAAATGCGGGGCTTAAAGTTCAGTCTCAAATAAACTTGGAGACGGCAGGGCAAGTCCAGTCTAGTAATGAATCAGTTCTCAGTTATGGAAATCAAAATATCTCTAATCAGAAAAGTGTGAACTCGATTCAATTAATTGTAGGGCCTAAAGTCCAGCCTCAAATAAACCTAGGGGCGGCAGGGCCAGCACAGTCTAGAGATGAATTGATAGTCCAACATGGAAACCAAAATACTTTTAACGAGAAAAGTGTAAATCCCATTCACCTCCAATGTAATAGGAATGAACAGGCTGATCGAACTAAATAATTTGATGGTTTCTGTCTTGTCCCCAAGTACTGGGAAGAGGGTATCAGTTGATTTGAGAGCAAGGGATGATATAGAAGCCTCCGATGTGTTGTCCGAAAAGAGAAAAGTAGTTTTTTGTTCCCAATATTCTATGAGAGGCACTTATGATATTTTGAATCATGGAAATATTTTGAAACTATTAAATGCAATTCCAGATCTTAAGGATGTAGTATTGGAAGATCTGGACTTTGTGGAGTTTAAGAAAGATAGTGGTAACATCTATAGGGAGATAACGATTACGACTTGGCAGAGTGATGATATTGTTAGTAAAATAATGGCCAATCCTAACAAATTTGAAAATTGGGTATTAAGGTATGGAGATTTCAAGGTTTGCAATATCCAACTCCGTTAATCCCGATCAAGTCATCGAGCAGTCCGGTTGTAAAGAAGGACGACCTAAAAATAATTAAGGCAGCTCAAGTCAGAGTGTTGAAAGGCGCCTCAGGCCCATCATCAGAGCTAAATGTGTCATGTGGCATTAAAATCAGGAGCTGTCAGCCAGGTTCACCAATTTGTGAGGAGTTAAAGCTAGTCTCCGATCCTGTTGAGGATTGGAGTTGGCTCCCGCCAATAATGACAAGTGTAAATCCAGTTAAGATAGATTGATGCCGGCCCGCTCTAGACAAAGCACCAAACACTTTTAAACTTTGTTCTTGGAATACGAATGGTTTTAAATCACTCATTGAGGATGTAAATGTTGTAGGTTTTAAAAAAAAAAATGATATGCTAATTTTGCAAGAAACTTGGAATATGTGTAGCGAGCCGCTGATTGGCTATTTTGAATATTTGAATGTGGCATCTCGGGAGGCCGCTTTTGGCCGGCCAAGTGGTGTTCTCCCTATATATGTTTCTTTGAGTCTTGATCGTGAACATTTCGAGATTGACTTTCAGGTCAAATGGATACAGTGCCTTAAATTAATTGCTAGACAATCGCGATTTTTTTTAAACATTTATTTAAGTTCGAAAAAAAAGGTAAGATCAATGCAACTCTTCAGTTATGGGAAATGGCGAAATTGCTATATTTTGATCATATGGATTCAATGATTATCATTTCCGGGGATTTTAATACACATCTTGTTTCGTACAAAAAGCGGGCAATTCATTCAGAACTCCTATCTCAATGGTCCAATTGTGTGTTTATAAAATATAATCTAACGATTATGCATGATGGAGATCACATACCAGCATTTAACAAAACTGGTAGCACCTCTATAATTGACTATACAATACTTTAAGAGAAACTTTTTGATTTAGTCCAAGTTATGAGGTAGTTCCAAGGATTGAGAGTGATCACAATCCCCAAGTTATCTCTTTTAATTTTCCTTTTGATCATTTGCCTGAATCCAGGATTTTTAGAATTGTCCCCACCCCTTTTAACCTTAAAAGGCTGATGTGGAACGATAAAACTGAGAAAGATATCTTGGAATTCTTTCTCGTCTAATTCTTGATGCTCAAGTAGCTAATATCGAAGGGAATTCGATGGTTGCTCTCTGGCCCTGCCTATGTGATGCTCTTCTGGATAAATGTTCTAATCTGAAACCCTAAGAACCCAGGGTGGTTTTCCCACCGCTTACTGTACCTGAAAAGAACTCTAAATAAAACAATAAGATCATTGTATAGAAAAGCAAAAGGGACATCTTATTTTTCGATGTCCCTTAAAATTAGAGATCTGAAAAAGGGCTATAAGAACGAAATCTGGAGGGCCAAACAAGCGTACTGAAAAGAGACTTGGTCTAAACTACATTATTACAAATCTAGAAAGGGAGCGACCCCTCACCCAAGAGAAGGGGTACTACAGACAAGTGATAAAAAGAAGGGTTTCTCCTGGGCAAGTTTTTGACTCTATTCTTAAAACAACAATATTTGTAGGTGACAAGCCTATCGAGTAACTTTCATTCCTTCACATCACCATGCCATTCCTCATACATTAGGTCCCCAATAGTCAATTATGTCAAACAATACAATACCACAACTAATTTAAAAAAAAGGGTACACAATCGATTTTTTATTAAAATTGTAACATTCAATATAGATCAAACAATGATAAAAACACCCCTAAACAGGAATATTGTACTGTGCATGTAATTCAAAAACAAATATATCCAAAATTGACAATTCTAAAATCAAGAGAGCAAACAAACAGGGAAAGTGCAAACTTATAAAAGCATCCTAATTTTCGTTACTCCATGTGGAACTCATTATAAATTCATACGGGTGTCCATTAATCATTTCATCAATATGGCACTCATGTAGATCCTTGGATGTAACACTTTGAGGTGTGTCGACGCGTTTTGGCTGCCTAATGATTATTGTATGCCACCTTCTTCAGGACAATGTGTATAGAGAGCTCTCTTCCCCCAACAGCAAAATATGTCCTTTCAGGCTCTCGAAAAGAGTTCCGAAAAGACTTCCAAACGGACAAAACCATATGATCCAGGCAGAATTCTTTAGTCCATCAAGGGGTGATTTGACGTAGGGCCCAATGGCCACTCCTGTTATGATCAAGGGATAAAAGTCAAGTGGGGCTCTTGGAGCTTCAGACGCTTCTTATAGGTGGTACTTCCTTTATGGTATGGATAACAGGAACGGGCGGGAAAGATAAATGTTCCAAAAAGTTCCAGAAACGGCGGTATCATACATGTATGCATCCAATACCTATGTTTGTTCCAATCTTGTTCCCCTCTTTAGTTATTATGGGAATAAGAGTCTGTGCATACGATATCTCCAAGCGCGGCACCCTCCTGTTTGTGTTGACCCTAAACTACATTATGCATGCAAGTCTAAAGACTCGCGGCTATTCTGGGGCATTATTAATAACCTCGAAAATGGCAATTTTAGAAGTAATAGCGCCAATATTGATGAATTAAGTTGGGTAAACCTTTTTAATAATTTGAAAACAGTTCCTCAATGCCCACAGTGCGATGATGGTAAATGCTATCAACATCATTGCCAACCGGAGTCAGTAGATGGGGGTCCTCACCCTAGTGCCTGTGTTTCACTATGTTCCCTTGACATTGAGTCATGGTCGGTTGATAAAGTTAAAAAAGTCCTAACCAAGATTAGATCTAACGGAGCGCCTGGCCCCAATGGAATCCCAAATGCCATTTTTAAAGCTAAGATAACGAATTGGCCAGAGTTATTAACGCTCCTTTTTAATGATGTTCTTAAATCCGGCTGTATCCCGGAATCATGGCAGGGAAGCATTATACAGCCAATTTATAAAAGCGGCCCCAAGGACAATCCTGCAATTTATCGCACTTAACACTTACAGATGTAGATGCGAAAATATTTGCAAGTTGTTTGTTAGACAAACTGGAATCGTGGGCTCTAAGAGAAGAACTGATTCCAAATTTACAAACCAGTTTTAGAAAGGGAGAATCAACTCTCACTAATTTGATTTTATTGACATTATTAGGCGAAAGAGCAAAGTGTAGGAAACAAAAATTGTACATCTGTTTCATAGATTTAAAAGCCGCTTTTGATTCTGTCCCCAGAAACATTCTTTGGTTGAAGTTAATCAATTGGGGTATATCAGAAACACTTTTAAAAATGATCAAATTATTATACTCCGACACTTGGGTACTGATCAAAATTGGCGACGGTAGACATACGACCCGTCGCCTTGAAACTAATGTCGGCTTGAAACAAGGATGTGTTTTGGCTCCTTGCCTTTTTAATCTTTTTATGTCTGATCTCCCAGCCCATTTTAATGATTTCAATTCACACTCCCCTTCTGTGTTGGGTAAAAAGATAAAATATTTACAGTACGCAGATGACACCATTTTATTAAGCCAAACTGTTATACGGTTAAAAAGATTAATACATTCCCTTTAATATATATGTTACACAAAATGGTTTAACAATTAACACAAAAAAACAAAAATAATGACAATTGGAAAAGGTAAACCGGGAGTAAAGGAATGGAATATTAAGGATTTGGCTATAGAATGTGTAAAAACATAGAAATATTTGGGAATCACATTTGACGATGGTTTGTCATTTAGGCAGCATTTCAATAATTTAGAGGCCAAAGGTACTTCACTTGCCTTTGCCTTTAGAAAACTTAGGGATAAGTTATCATGCCTCAATTTTGATCACTTGCCCAAGGTCATGAGAGCAAAGCTAATTCCATCCTTGGACTACGGTTCAATAATCTTTCGAGGCAAGGATGCTAAACTGCTTGGTGACATAGAAGTAAGGACGTATAAATCAGTTTTCAGGATTCCCAGACAGATTACTTGTGCCAATTTAAGACTGGAATTTGGTCTAAGGAAACAGTTATTGGTCCGACAATCAACATATTTAAAACCTTTATTGGCACTATCTCGAGCTGAAGAGGGCACGTTAGCAAATGTGTGCTGGCTTGAGATTTTGAAGGGCGAATATTCCAGTAGTTGGCAGGATTATTTATCTGAGTGTTTATGCAATTTTGAATGCCCATATTTGTAGATGAAGTGAGGAGTAAAACGGTTTATAAAAAATCAATTAATCAAACTGTTGCTCTGCTGTCTGAAATAACAGATAAAGACGAAAAAAAATCACTTCTGGTCCATAGCTAACTCTTTTGATAAATTGCTAGTCCAACCTTATTTGCTTTTTCATTTAAAACCTCTGATTAAAAATAAATTCATGCTACTAAGGTTTGGCATATATCCAACTAAAAACGGAACCCCAAAATGGGAGAATAAATGGTCGTCGAATATTTGTAGGCTTTGCGGGCTGTGTGATGAAACCTTACAGCAAATTGTAACTCTATGTCCAAAAATGTTACAGGAGCGGAAGACTGTTTTAAAGCCTATTTTTTAAGAATTGGGAGTTAGAACCTGTAGGACTGCAATTGTATTTTGTTTAAGAGGTGTCAATATTCGCATTATACACCAATTTGTTAGGTTTATCTTTATAGCGGAAAATAAATTACGTAGAGAGACATTTTAAGCAAATGATATATCCGTTATGGTAATGATATAATGATTTCTATTGTTTTTAGAGAGTAGGTGGGCTATTTTATTGTATTTTTAATTCATTCTGAATCTGTGTAATTTTTGCAGTTCGCACAAATTATCTTAACTTATGTTGTAGTTTACCCTTTGTAATGTTGTATTTTAAAGGTAATTTTATAACTGTGGATGGCACTTTATGTATAATTAACTTCTATGATCTTAGAGGTCAGCACATGTGCACTTTATTTCCGGTAGGAGCATTGTATATTATACATCATTTTTCAACTAATACAGTATTTCGTAGCTTTTTGCTGCTAGCATAAGGCACTTTAGCTTTGTCGTTGAAAATCGAATGCCCTTTTTATTCTGCTGCTAATTGTTACTGACAATCTGTAAAAATTGTCATTAATTGCACTTTCCTTTTGCTGCTAATTGTTATTGAAAAACTGTTAATATTTGCTGCTAGCACAATGCACTTTAGTTTTGGTGCTGTGAGCACATCGCACTTTATTTTGTTGTTAACTGTTATTGACAAATCGGAAAAAACTGTTAATATTTGCTGCTAGCATAATGCACTTTAGTCTTGTACTGGAAAATTGTTAAACTAATGTTGATCAACTCATGTTGAGGCATTGTATCTGTATATGTTCACTTAGATTTTGCTCTAGATATGTACTTTTTTTGTAATGATTTTAATTAATCAACAAATAAATTTACTTACTTACTTACTTACTCCTCCCAATTGCTGTGGTGGCATTTTTTCCAGGGATCCATCCTTGACGTGCTTGTAGGGGATGCAGTTGTTGGTGCTTCCCCTTTTTTTCCTTCATAACTTCTGTTCCTCCCTCTGCGGTTATTGCTCTACGGCTCGCCGCCTGTCCAGGCGTGTTGTACCTGCGCTCTTTATCTTTTGCGATGTTTATAGGCAGGACTATCTCCAATTGATTCAGGTCTGCGTATCCTAGGTGATCGTTTGCCTCGATTCCTTGGGTGTATGCCTCCTTAATTATGACTGGTGCGTCTGTTCCCTCTTTAGGGCTTGTATCGCCACTACCATGGCTTTTGCCAGTGACTGATAAGCTTCTGCAGTCTGGCCCCTGCTGCTGCCATTGCTGCTGTTGTACCAACTGGTGTACCTTGAAAGGTTGGAGTGGGTAGGGGGGTTTAGTTACTTTACCGCTATTTAAACACAGTACCAGCCCGGCATCCTTTATAAATGAAAATTTTATGTAAATTTTAGGTTGGAAACTTGACTTGGGCAAGTTAGGGTCACTGCTTGAACTACTTGCCATCCCGCTTGTTGAGGTTTCAGGGCTGGTAAAAAGCAGAGAGATCAGATTGAACGGTTTATATTTTGTCCTTGTGTGTGCTTCAGAACTTCACTTGTTTAGTGTCTTCTTGGTTGCCCTCCTCGTTCTTTTGACAGGGTTTACTGGTGCCTGCTGCCTTGTGTTCCCGGACTGCATTATTGCGTGCAAGATGCTGTGGGCTGATTTGGTTGAAGTAGCTGTTTTGACTGACTGCTGTCACCGCTGCTTTTCCTGATATTGTGTTTTTCCAAGGTTGATATCTAGCTCCCCGCTCTCTGTGAGCCTCTCTGGGCGCCCCTCTGAGGGCCAAAAGTAGTAGTTAGACAAATGTGCCTCTCTGGCCGTAAAGCCTGCGGTTCAGGGCCCTGCACTTGCCCTGCACCTGCCCTAACACTGCCCCAACACTGCAAGCGCCGGCAGCTGCTCCTGTGCCTCCTCTGACACCACAACCCCTGAATTCTCTCCCCAGGCTCCTAAGCACCACAATAGACTGTGAAAAAAAAGCAGGCAAGGAGACTGTGAGTGAGGGGGAAACAGGAAGACAGGGAGGAGGAGAGCAAGCAAGCAGGGAGCAAGCAGGAGGCAAGTTGAGCAAGTTGGGCGAGTGGGCAGTCAGTGAGCCATGGGTGAGCAAAGCAGGCAGGCAAACAGGCAGGCAGTTAAGAAATAAGGATCACCACTGTGTCCCGCAATCAGCCACTGCACTTCGCTGGTCGTGCCAGCTGCACCAAACCAGCCTCACCGTGCTTCGTCTGCACTTCCCCACCCCCTCACCCTCCGCCACCGCCCAGCCACAGCCCACGGCCGCGCGCCCCAAACCACGAGCCGAACTGCAATCGGCAGCCCGCAGGACGCTGTTTGTGGTCTTACTGTGGCAGGGCAGAGGGAGGGGGGCGTATCGGGAGTGCAGCGACCGATGTGGTAACCGCGGCAGCAGCAGGAGGTTAGCAGCGCTCGAGACCCAGGAGGTTGAAGGCTTGAAGACTTGCAGACCGGGCACAGAAACTTCGGCTTTGGCAGCAGCACCCCTAGAGAGCAGCACTCGGGTCCGCTTTGAGCTCCGGCTCCAGCTCCGGCTTGGCTCTCGTAAAGCAGCTGCCGGCTGGTGAGGGCGGCAAAAAGTGAAAGCGGAAGCGGAAACCTCACAGTGTGGAGGTTGCAGCCGTTGGTTGCACTAGGAGTTGCAACTATGAGGAGATCCCAGATGATGAAGCATGCCACCTTGGTGGGTGATGGGATTCCGTCCCCTTGAATAGGACTTTTTCCAGGTTTTTACGCTAGATTTGTGTCAGTATTACTTGTGCTTTGAAATAGCTCCTTATAGGAGTACTAGAGACCCGCGGATTTCATATCTGTATACATTATTGAAGTGGGGATTGTGTCTGCGTAGGTCTTTAAACTTTTCCCTGAGACCCTCTATCATTTGGTGTGTTATTTTTTTTTTCTTTTTCATGTAGGAGTCTTGCCAGGTTATTTCCTGGAGATGTTACAGAAGGTCAGTAGTATCCTTTATGTATTAATTCAAATTTAACACAAAAGGCATCAGAAAGAAATCAATATAGTGCGCTATAGGCTCAAGCAGTGATCCCTTCACCGAAACTATTTGCCAGCCTGGTGGTTTCAGTGGGTTTTTGTGAAGTTTTGGTAAGAAATAAATAGTTTCCATTGTTGGGTGGTCTGTTGTGAGATATTTATTTTCATCCTCATCAATGAGATTTTGTGCAAACCAATCTGTGATTTTCTTGTCCAAAGCATCCTTGAAGACAATAGTTGGATTACTTTCCAATTTCCTGTAATATTCACAATTTTTTAGTTGAGAGTGTGCCTCCAATACATAATCTATTGTGTTCCAGATGATAATATTGCCCCCTTTTTCTGCCTATTTTATGGTAATATTTTGATCCTCTGTTAGATTTTTTAGGACAATACTTTCTTGTTTTGTCAGGTTGTCACGATATTTTGTTCTTTTTAGTTTGTAGAGGTCTTGGATTACAGCTTCCTGGTATAAATCTATTTTATTTCCTGGTGCAAGTGCAGTGTAAAACCGTGATGCTGTTTTTTTGCCATTCAATCCTGCTCCCTTTTGAGGACATGCTGTTTCCATAGGTATGGTATCTTGTTCCTCAGTTACATCCAAATTTATTAAGGTTGGTAAGGCATTCATGTCTGTTGTCCTTAGACTTATCTCTGATGATTTTGATGGTTTAAGACTCTTTTTCTTCACATAGTTTGCCATTTCTTTATTTTCTTGAAATATTTTTGCTAATTTTATTTTCCTTACGTATTTGTAAATGTCAATTCTTATTTGTGCTATGTCCATTTGTTGTGTGGGGCTGAAATGTATTTAGAATTTTAGTAGGGATGCTTCCGAGTCTGATATGTTTCTTTTGGAGAGGTTGACCACTGTCAACTCTTCCCTTTCATTCGGAAGGGGTTTTTTCTGACGCATGCTCCTTGTTTTGGTTCCAATTCTTTCTGTTGATCCACTTTCTACTTTTTTCTCTCCTTGTTGTCTTCTGGATTCCCCCTGGGGTCCTCTGCCACTACCTACTCGGTTTTGTTGTATATTCTGATTATGTTCCCAATGCCTTTGTTGGAGGGCCAGCCTCATATCCCCTAAAAAAGTACGATTGGTATGATCTGTCGTTGTTTCTTGGTCTCCCTCACTGGTGTCCATTGATGTTAGTGATTAAATACTGCTTGAACTTTGCACTGCACTGAGCAATTGATTTTGTTGTTTCAGTGTGTCAAATTTTCTGGCGTATGTGAAGATTCGCGCTTGTATATAATCATCTTTGTCCCATTGGAACTTCGTTTGTTTCCTCAAATGTACTGTTGCTCATGTTTTCTCGATATGCCGTTCCAATTCCTCTTTAATTTTGTCATTTACGGAGAGGAGGAGCTTCACGGGCAACCAAGATGGCCGCGTAAGCTCGGAGCTCCGCGGACCTTCCGATCCTCCTCATATATCCTGTCTGATATCCTGTTCCACGAGGGTGGATTCTTATTGTTGATGGTCTACTGAGGCGAGAACTGCTTTCCGTTTTCGAATCGGTGGTTCCTGCGCTGAGCTACGTCGAGTGGAACTCCGTGCCAGTACTGTGCCATTGTCTCTCTGCTCTCCGTCACTCCGCACGATTGATCTGCGGAGTGATTGCCTGTCGTCTCTGCTGGCGGAGTACTAGTACCTACAGTGCGCTCCTACGTCGGCCTGGTCTAACTGTCCAGCCCGGATACTCTACTTGGCTCGCTGGGCTCGGGCTTGGCTGGTACAGCCCTTTGTCCTCATCGGAACCAACATGGCGGGCAAAGGGGACCCCGACAAGACATCGAATAAAGGCGTCCGCGGGAAAACACAGTCGCAGCAGAGCAGAATTGAGCGATATACCCAGCCGAAGACGTCGCCTGTTACGGGATCCTCTGCCAAGAGCCTTCCACCTACGGGCTCGCCCGACGGCTCCGAGCCTACCCTGAGCGACATTATGGGAGCCATCACCAGTTTTCGGGCTGACATGCAACAGCAACACGAGATCTTGACCCACAAGGTGGACACTATGGCCGTTGACCTGACTCTCATTAGAGCCGACCTGGGCAAAACTAATGATAGAGTGAAAACATTGGACATTAAGACCTCCAACCTGACAGCCGATGTCTCGGACCTGCAAACCGAGGTCCGGAACCTGCGGATGACTGCGGACCAATTCTTGAGGAGGCTGGAGGACTTTGAGGGACGTGCCAGGCGGCAGAATGTCCACATTGTCGGTGTCCCGGAGGGATCAGAGGAAGCGGCGACGGACCTCTTTGTTGAAGAACTGATAAAGACCCATTTGGTACCGTCTGGCCTCAGTAACTTTTTCTCTGTGGAGCGTGCCCACCGGGTGCCGGGCGGCCCGCCGAAGTCGGGCGTGGCGCCTAGGCCCATTGTGGCACGACTTCTCAACTTTCGGGACCGGGATGCGGTCCTGCAGGCATCCAGACGACATGGACCGCTTAAGTACCAGAACGCTGAAATACACTTCTACCCGGACTTTACCAGGACGGTACAGCGGCAGTGCCAGAGCTATGCCGGGGTAAAAAGGAGATTGAGAGATATGGGATATAAGTATTCCATGATGTTTCCTTCCAAACTCCGGATTGAACATGAGGGCCGTGCCCTGTTCTTTGACTTTGCCGAGAATGTGAGTGAATGGTTGGACACTTTGTCGCCGCGTCGAGACGCCCAAGACGACCATGATGGAGGTGCGGCTGGTGGCCCGGATCTATGAGACTTGGCTCTACAGTAGGGACACCGGCGTTCGGTGAACCCGCTTCATGAGACTGTTGGGTATTGTTTTTTAATTGACCCTGTTGACTTTCCTATTGGTACATATAGGGTGGCGGGAGGAGTTCGCGGAGATTCCTTACTCCTCTGGGTCTCTTTTTGTAGAGTAGTTTCTGGGGCGACAGGCACACTGCTGGTTGGGGGGGCTTTTTAGTCTGATGCAGGGGTGTAGGGTGGGGGGTGCAACTATGCAAGTTTATTTGTTTGTTCGTTCTTTTTCTTATCTTTCCTTCAGGCAATGGATCGTGTTTACTGCTGTTTACTTGCTGTTTGGGTTGGCTGAGGTTGGGTGGGACGGGTTGCGGGACGATGGGGGGAAGAAAATTAAAAGTGATCAGTTGGAATGTTAATGGGTTGGGTGACCGTGTTAAGAGAGGGGTGGTGATTCAACTGCTTAAGAGACATATGCCCGATATTGTGCTTTTACAAGAGACGCATTTGGTAGGCAACTCTTGCAAGGCCCTTAACCGTAAAGGCTACAAGATGGTGGCCCACTCTGGGTTCTCTTCGGGCTCCCGGGGGGCGGGTATCCTGGTGCGTGCGTCCCTTCCCCTTGAGATAGACGTCACTGTGATTGATGAGAGGGGGCGCTACGCTGCAGTGGCGGGGAGATGGGAAGGGTGTTCCCTAGCGCTACTTTCGGTTTATGTTCCCCCGGGCCTGCAATCTAGTACCTTCCAAGACCTTGGTGGCGCCATATTGTCCCTGCCTGCTGGCCTATTGATAATGGGGGGTGATTTCAATTCAGTCTGCTCTGGTTCCCTGGACCGCCAACCGCCGAGAGATCTCCGCAGCTCCCAACTGTGGTTGCCTTCCTTTCTTGATTCTATGGGTTTGGTGGACAGTTGGCGACTGCTACATCCCGTGCTCCGCCAATTTTCCTTCCTTTCGAGTGCCCATGGTAGTCTCTCCCGTATAGACTACGTTCTTACCCTGGCTGCGCATGCGTCTGCCATGTCTGAGGCCCGTTTTCTGGCACGGGGTATTTCCGACCACTCCCCGTTGTGGGTCTCGTTTGATTTTAACATCGTCCTGTCTGACCGTCCGGTGGCGGTTAACCCATGGTACTTCCGTAATCACAAGACTCGTGCACTCCTTGCTAAGGCCATCGACCTCTATTTCTCGGAGAATGTGGGCTCGGTTGGCTCGGCTATCACCTTGTGGGAGGCATTCAAGACTGTGTTGAGGGGTGAGGCTCTTGCTCTCATTGCGGAGGCCAGGCGAGTCAGAGATGCCAACCTCGCGTGTATTGAAGACGAGGTTTTGCGCCTCGAGTCCCGTTTGGGACCCGAGCCCGACCCCTCTCTCTTGCATGACCTTTCCCTTAAACAAGCGGAATACCATGATCTCGCCACGAATGCTGCCCTTACCCTGGCCAAGGAATAGCAAGGTCGTATCTACGACTTTGGGGACAAGGCCGGAAAGCTGCTGGCTTGGCTGGACAGGCGCGAGATGGCTAGCCGTGTGGTGCCTGAGATTTTGGGCGACGACGGTGTAGCCGTCACGGACCCAAGTGCCATTGCCGAGTCTTTTGCTGATTATTTCCGGGGTGTCTACACTTCCAACTCAGACTGCTCCGAGGCTGCCTCGGCTGCGTTCCTCTCGACGATTGACGATTGACCTTCCCTTGCTTTCTGAGGAGGACCGTGCCGACTTAGATCGAGACATATCCGCTGACGAGGTTGCCTTGGCGATCCGTGCATTAAGGTCGGGTAAAGCGACTGGCCCCAATGGTATCCCGGTCGAGTTATACAAAATTCGACCGGATGTGGTATCCCCGCACCTGCGGACTATGTTTTTGAAGGCACGGGACGAGGGCCTCCCCCCCTTAGATCAGAGGTTGGCCACCATCGTGGTTATTCACAAAGAGGGAAAACCGAGAGACGTGTGCCGACCCTATCGCCCCATCCCTCTCCTCAATGTGGAGCCTAAGATCCTAGCCAAATTGCTTGCCAATCGGATGATTGGAGTCATTGGTGATTTGGTGCACCCGGACCAGTCGGGTTTTATTCCCCGCCGTAACACTGCCCTTAACCTGCGTCGGCTTCATGGTGTTATGGCCAGAGCTCACACCCTAGAAGAACCGGCAGTACTTGCTTCTCTTGACGCCACGATGGCCTTTGACTCCCTTGAGTGGAGTTATCTTTGGGCGGTGCTAGCGAAGCTTGGCTTTGGACCGGTCTTTCTGAGTTGGGTACAACTTCTTTACGCTAGCCCGCTGGCTAATGTCACAGTTAATGGCCGCGTGTCGGCGTCCTTTGCCCTTCACCGAGGTACCAGGCAGGGTTGCCCCCTGTCACCTCTCCTGTTTGCTCTGGCTTTGGAGCCGCTTGCGGCCATGCTACGTGTACACCCGGACTTGCATGGTATAACCTGGGCCCCGGGCTTTGACGATAGAGTTTCCCTATACGCGGATGACATTCTGATCTACCTTACTTCCCCCTGCAAGTCGCTCATTGTGGCATGCGACGTGCTCAGGCTGTTTGGACACCACTCTGGCCTGGTCATCAATGGGGCTAAGTCTTCCCTTTACATTCTAAAGGGGGATACACCGCGCCTCCCCAGAGGCTGCAATATCCAGATGGCCGGACAGGGCTTTAAGTACCTGGGAATATACATTTCCGGTAGTTCTAAGGCGCGATACGATCACAATCTCCTTCCCCCTCTCCAGCGGCTGCGGAGAGATGTGGATAGTTGGCGCAGGCTCCCGCTCTCTCTCCTGGGCCGGGCAGCAATGATGTCCTTGCCCAGGTTTCTGTATGCTTTACAGAACACCCAGGACCCGGTTCCAGCTTGCTATTTTCGGGAGATTGAGAGCTTGCAACACGCCTTGCTCTGGGAGGGTCGACCCCGTGTTGCCATCCAGAAGCTCACATTGCCGTGGTACGACGGAGGCATCGCCCTACCGGATGTACGTCGGTACTACTGGTCCTCTCAGCTCACTGCCATCAACCATGGTTTTTATGGCCCCGTGGATAGCCCAGGTTACGCAATGGACAGATGGCTTTTGCGCGGTGGCAACTACTATCGCGCCCTGTATTCCAGATCCCTCGATCGGCGCCTATCAGGCCCGACCAAGGCAGCGGTTCACACTTGGCGGACGATTACTAAAGCGCAGGGTTGGCAGGGCAGACTGACTAGATTTACCCCACTGTACGACTCTGATATCTTGGGCAGGCTGTGGCACACCAAGGGCTTTGACAAATGGGATCTCATAGGTATCTCCAGGGTGGACGACATGGTTATTAAGGGCGAAGTCAAGACCTTTCCTCAACTGCAGGCCGAATATCATTTGGGCGGTTCGGAGTTTTTCCGCTATGCCCAGCTGAGGCACCCGTTGGTCTCTGCCAGGCCGGCGGAGGGTGAGATCCCCGAAAGCTCCCCCTTGGAGGACAGGATTCTGGATGGCCATATGCCTGACAGTGCTATTTCTCTGTCCTATAAAAAATTGATTAATGTTCGAACTGATCTCCTCCTGTGCTTGAGAGATCAATGGATGGCGGACGGCCTGGTACTTGATGACGAGGACTGGCAGAGTGCAGTGTCCTCCCCTAAGGAGGTCGCTATCTCCTCACGTCTCCGACTGGTGCAATTCAAAATCCTTCACCGGGTGTATGTCACCGGCCCTCGGCTCTTGCATATGGGATTCTCGCCCGATGGCCTTTGTCGTCGTGGTTGTGGGGCTCTCGCAACCTTTATACATATTCTGTGGGAATGCCCCGTCATTGCCCCTTACTGGGCGAGAGTACACCGGATTATGGAAGAGGTGACTGGTGTGGTGTTGGCAGCGGAGGCGCGGAGGTGCCTCCTTAACGTCTGGGAACCGACTGATTACAACACAGCGCAGACTCGTTGGGCGACATTGGGCAATATGATTGCCAAGCGTGATATTGCTCAAAAGTGGGGTGCTGCTACGGCCCCCCTGGTGGTACAATGGAAAGCCAACATGGATTGGTGCATGTTCAAAGAAAAGACGGTTTATGTTGCCAGGGGGAGGCCTCAGACATGGAATAAAGTGTGGGGGGCATGGAATGCATACAGGGGCGATGTGTGCTTGCCACCGGAACCTATCCCCCTGGACGAACACCTATCACCGTAACCTGTGACACCAACTGTTTTATGCTGTTTGTACTTCTCCTGATCTTTCCCCCCTCCCCCCCATTCTACCATTCATTCTTTTTCTCGAATCTCTACCTGTCCTCCTCTGCCTTTGGCCGACTCCTATACGTCTCTGTTGTTCCATTGCCAATCTTACGCGCCTTTTGGCGTTTCTTTTCTTGGTTTAGTTATCTTTTATTAAAAAATAAAAAACAACCTGCAATGTTCTGAAGTAAATCGCCTTGCACTATTTTCCTCCTGAGTCTATGCTGCCTTGCCTCCGGGATGTTAGGCTGAATAGCTGTGTGCTCTTTTATAATAAAGGTTTTAAAAATTTTTAAAAAAAAAAAAAATTGTCATTTACGGATTCATATCAAGTGTCGATAGTTCTCTTTCTAAATCCTGTAATACCGCTTTTATTTTTGTCAATGCCAATTCAACATGCTTCACTAAGATTGCTTGGAGTCCCAATAATGAATTAAAGATGTAATCCCCCCATTCTTGTAATAGGTCATTTGATGCATCTTGTTGGCTGGGCATTAATGACATTTTTAGACCTCTTGGGACTCTCTGCACCTCTAGATATTTCTTTAACGTAATTAGTTCCCACCATTTATTTATTTCTTTCCTGCTCAGTTTTTCCCACTGATCAGGAAATCGATGCACAGAACCAGACTGTGAGCAAAAGTTTCCCCAAAAAATCAGACACACGGAGCAAGATCAGGCAGTGGGAAAAACTGAGCAGGAAAGAAAGAAATAAATCGAAACAACCCTGCACCGAAAATCAACATCAACAAATGCCACCTTACATGCCGACAGTTTTCATAATACAGCACGTTGTAGAACGGAATGTCTAGCAGGCTTCCGCATACTTGTTACGGACGAGAGAATTCGGTCTCCGAGGTAAAGCATGAACCCACTTGCGCTGCTACAAGCATAGTGCAATGACGGTTGCTTTATAGTTCAATGACGGTTGCTTCAATGTGCAAACTAGCGATAATTTTCATTTGTACCTACAGGACGCCGGTGACAAGAAAAACACGGCATCCGAGAACAAATATAATTACAATACAAAGGTACCATCCCTGCTTATATGCGGTAAGCTAATCCCCCCAAAAAATGCCGTGACCATACGGCTTTTGCTTAAAAAACCTGTTGTTACAGCTAAATTAAGTCCACAACGACTTATTTTACATTTTTTACCTTAGAATAATGGCAACAACATCTAAATAGGTAAGTGCTTTGATGCATGAATGCATAGTGGAAAGCAAATGAAAGAAGTGGGTGTCCGGTGTCAATTTCTAAAAACGTCTGTCTTGTCCTCCTCATTTAGAGTTGTTTTTCATCCAACTACGCCATCTACTCGAGGATTGTTCGTTTCTCACAAATATTAAGGTATGGCTAGGGATTGTGTACAGGAGGTGTTACTAGTAGTAAGGATACTAGATTCGGACTGGAGACTTATATTATTGTTTGTTTATGTTTTGTAGAGTGTTGGTCCTGAGGAGAACTCTGTATTGGAGAGTTCGAAACGCTTCAACCTGTTTTTGGTTCCTTGTGTCATTTTCCAACGTCATGATAGTGTTCTTTAAGTCGGATTTAATCCTTTTTCTTTAAAAAAACTGCGTTTAGCACACTGACTGTACTTCTAGGATATGAAATTATTTATATGCATAAAGAACCTAGTTTTGACATGAGGTCCTAAGTTTTCTTGAGGTATGATAGTAGATGGATGAAAGTTTTGGCCAGTGTGAACGTGTGGATGTATTGTAAATTTGTAAATTGTACTGTATATTAAGATTTCTGTGTAATGTTATATTGTATATTTGTACATACACATGAAAGTAGTTTGTTTGTTCATGAAAATAATCATGGTGTACTAGTGAAAAAAACAAAAAAATAAATGAATAAACTAGTGACACAAATCAAATGAACGGTCCCTTATGTTCATTTCATATAGGTCGGAACAAAATAACTTAATGTTGTCCAGTACTGGCAGTTGTGTTGTTCTTTAGTTAAGTTTAGGCTCAGCCTTACTGGTTCAGAGTCACAACCCTGTGTTGTTTTCCATAGACAGTTTTCATAAAGCATCAGCAATCCAAAAAATTCATTATGGAGAATTCCTTAGAATTCACAGAATTTGCTCAGAGGAGTCCGAATGGAAGAAACACAGAACAAAAATATCAGCAAGATTCAAGCAAAGTGGGTACAAAGAAAACATTGTAAGGAAGTGTTGGCTAAGATCGAATGAGAAATCAAGGGAAGAAATCCTGAAAACTAACAAAAAAGCAGCAAGTGAACAAAATCAGGAGCCTGTGAGATTAATCATGGATTACTCTTGTGAGGAGAAAAAAATCACCAATATTTTGAAAAACAATTGGAAGATACTCCAACTGGATCCAACAGTAGGGAGAACCATGGGGGCACATCCAAATATAACATATCGGGGGGCAAAATATCTGAAAGACAAACTAATTCACAGTCACCATCAACAACAACAAAAAAAAGAATTTGAAAGGGACCCAATGGCTCTAAACGAAAGGCTTCAATAAATGCCACAGCTGTAAGGTTTGTCAGATATTCAGAAACACAACACAAGCAAAAATTGCAAATAACAAAATGCGGCAAATAAAACAACTAATAACATGCAAAAGCAAATATGTTGTATATGTGATTGAGTGCCCTTGCTCCTTAAAATGGATGGAGAGCACCATATGCGAACTGAAAAAGAGGATCCTCGAACATGTAAGAGTGACAGCCAACAAGGATCAAGGAAATGCTGTAGCTAAACATATGGAGTAAAACCATGATGGAAACTGGAAATTGCTGAACATTTATGCGATTGAAACAATACCAAACAGTGTAAGAGGAGGCAACCATGAGAAAAAACTATGGCAGAGGGAATCAAGACAAATTTTAAATTTCAGAACTTTTACTCCGTTTGGTCTGAACCAAAGTGAGAAATTATATGTTCACTAATGAATTTTCCAGATGAAAAGCATACAGTAAAATTCTTTGATGAAATGGGAAATTGAAGGAAACTCATAGAGTCATAAGACACAGAAAAAAAAACTCACGGGGAAAAACAGAACGAAGGGGTGCAGAACCAAAAAATGAAACAGACCAGATTACCATAGTTCAAATAAATGTGATAGGATGGGAAAGCTCACTGGAGGGTATGACCCAAAGATCAAAAACCTGAAAGCAACAGTAAAACTCATACCTGCATATGTGTGGACATATATTGTATTTGGAACTAGTGCTGATATAGAACTATGAAAATGTCAATTATACATGCATGTTTGAAATAACTACATGGTGCACTATCGCTAGAAGTATGTTAGTGATAACATGTTAGTTTGCAACTATTACGCTTTAGATAACTGCACAAGTAATCAGGTTTGAATTTCACTAGTACCAGGATTAGTGCACTCACTACATAAACCCCACTTTTTTAAGATAGATAGTCACATTGTAAAGGAAAACGCAAAATAAAAAGTAAACACGTTCACACTGAGGCAATACGATTCCCATAGTGCCTTAAGATGGGTTTTAGGTAACCAAGTAGAGTCACATGTCACTTAAAAGCTTTTTTTTATTGGTTGAAACACACACTGCAATTCAAACTGTGATCAAGCTCCCTGCGAAAACGAAACGCGTCGCTTGTCATTTGAACCTGAGGAACCTTTGAAAATAAAACATTTGGAAAATTACCGTCCTCTGAGTGCGACTTCATTTTCTCGTAAAAAGGATTGTGTTAAAATAATTATGGCGTGGCTCTGCCTAGAAATTTGCACTGGTTTGTGATGCGCTGTGGGTTTCAGCGCTTGTGAGCCAAAGAGGAGGATGTATATATATATATATATATATATATACATATATATATATATTCACTTAAAAAACCATAGGTTTCAGGCCTTATATAGTTAGGAATTAGCATTTAAAAAACCACTGAAATTGCTCCTATATAGTTAGTTGTACTAACTATATTTCGCGTACCCGCAATCCACTGCTGATGATGTCACATATTACATCATTCATGTTTTAAATGCTAACTCCTAACTATATAAGGCTTGAAACCTATGGTTTTTTCAGTGAATTTGCAAGGTTTTTAAATGCTAATTCCTAACTATATCAGGCGTGAAACCTATATTTTTTTTCAATAAATTTCAAAGGTTTTGTAAATGCTAATTCTATTAGCGGATAACGTTTAAATATGTTATTATCCTTCTGGGACCACCTGAGCAGCCATCTTGTTTCTCAGAAGTGAGGCACAAGAGAGCACAAAACAAGAGTGGAAAATGCGAAAAGAGGACAGGGTTGAGACCCCCTGACCCCCTAGCTCTTCTCAGGGGGTCCCAGAAGGACCACCAAGTGAAAAAAATATATATTTTTTTTTTAAAATCGCGGGGTATGCGCACGGTATGCGTACCGTACCCATACAGTGTGCGTACCCCGTGAACAATTTTTTTTCTTTTTTTTTTTGCCCTTGGTGGTCCTTTTGGGACCCCCTGAGAAGGGCTAGAGGGTTGGGGTGTCTCTACCCTGCCCTCTTTTTGTGCTTTCCACTCTTGTTTTGGGCTCTCTTGTGCCTCAGTTCTCCTGAAAAACAAGATGGTGGCCAACACTTCCTGGTTTGGACAGTTTGGAATGTTGACAGTCGACTGCCAGCTAATCAGAAACTCGCTCGTGCACGTAAGGATACGCGCACGTACGTGTACGGTACACATACCGTACGCGTATGGTGCGCGTACGGTAGGCGCATATAGATATATAATTTGCTCAAATTAAATTTTCTCAGCAACTACTGGAGGGACTTTCACCAAATATAGAAAAGGCACTACTGCATACCTGTCCCTACCATTTTGCCAAATTTGGTGTAATTCCGTTCAGCCGTTCGGGCTGTAGCCGTGTCTAAAGGTCCCATAGAAAATGCCATTTGAAAAATTTTAAATTCAATTTTCCCAAGAACTACTGGAGGGATTTTCACCAAACATAGCAAAGGCACATCTGCATACCAGGCCCTACCATTTTGCCAAGTTTGGTGTAATTCCATTCAGCCGTTCGGGCTGTAGCCGTGTCTAAAGGTCCCTATGGAAATTAACATGGGAAAAACACGTTTTGGGACTCCCTTTTCGGCCCCCGCTTGACGAATCTCCCCGACACTTTCAGGGAAGGAGCGGAGCGGAGCTGGCCAAAATTCTGTAAAATTACACACAGATTCCTCAATCGGCGCCAAAGTTATTCCCAATAGAATGTTGAGCGCATATAGATATATAATTTGCTCAAATTCAATTTTCTCAACAACTACTGGAGGGATTTTCACCAAATATAGAAAAGGCACTACTTCATACCTGTCGCTACCATTTTGCAAAGATTGGTTTAATTCCGTTCAGCCGTTCGGGCTGTAGCCGTGTCTAAAGGTCCCATAGAAAATGCCATTTGAAAAATTTCGAATTCAATTTTCTCAAAAACTACTGGAGGGATTTACACCAAACATACGAAAGGCACTGCTGCATACCAGTCCCTACCATTTTGCCAAATCTGGTGTAATTCCGTTCAGCCATTCGAGCTGTAGCCTTGTCAGAATGTCCCTATGGAAATTAACACGGGGAAAACACGTTTAGGGGCCCCCCTTTTTTCTCGGCCGCCGCTTGACGAATCCCCCCGAAACTTTCAGAGAAGGAGCGGAGCGCAGCGAGACAAATTTAAGGAGAATTGCAGGCAGATCTCTCAATCGGCGCCAAAGTTATTCCCAATAGAATGTTCGGAATGTCCTATGGTAACTAGGTCCTAACCATATATACCTACTGGCGACCGCCAGTAGGTAATATATATATATATATATATATATATATATATTCCCACATCTCTCTCCTCTTGGAAAGCAATTTGAGTCGCAACACGAACCTTCTTTTTCTGCCGGTTTTATTTAAAATTAGGAACAGCATGTGGCATTTTCCGACGCGTTTCGTTCTGCTAGAACTTTTTCAAGGTGAGCCATTACACCGAACATACACCGTTGGTTACTGCAGTCCAATATTGGATGTTAAAATTCACTTCCTCCGGTGGCACTTTTATGTCAGGATCACTTCCTGTTTGTGAAAGGCATTCTGGAACCTGCCGTTCCAAAGGCTGCATTGTATTTATTTCCCTCCAGTGGGTAGTGTAGTTTGCTACTGTTCCAAGATAAAGTCACTTTTAATTTAATTTAAACACATGATTGTGTGTCGCTGATGGTTGAAGTTCCCCAAGTCCGCTCACTTTTGAAGTTGACCCGGGTCCAATCCCAGGGCAGGTCCCTGGCGGCACCGCATCCCCCTCTTCGTTTGCACGAGTCAACAGGAAGGCTCCAGGCTGGAGAATGATGGCGCTCTTCTGGTGGTGCGTTTCTCTTCGGCGGAGCCAGCCGATATATATTCCCACATCTCTCTCCTCTTGGAAAGCAATTTGAGTCGCAACACGAACCTTCTTTTTCTGCCGGTTTTATTTAAAATTAGGAACAGCATGTGGCATTTTCCGACGCGTTTCGTTCTGCTAGAACTTTTTCAAGGTGAGCCATTACACTGAACATACACCGTTGGTTACTGCAGTCCGATATTGGATGTTAAAATTCACTTCCTCCGGTGGCACTTTTATGTCAGGATCACTTCCTGTTTGTGAAAGGCATTCTGGAACCTGCAGTTCCAAAGGCTGCATTGTATTTATTTCCCTCCAGTGGGTAGTGTAGTTTGCTACTGTTCCAAGATAAAGTCACTTTTATTTTAATTTAAACACATGATTGTGTGTCGCTGATGGCTTAAGTTCCCCAAGTCCGCTCACTTTTGAAGTTGACCCGGGTCCAATACCAGGGCAGGTCCCTGGCGGCACCGCATGACATCCCCCTCTTCGTTTGCACGAGTCAACAGGAAGGCTCCAGGCTGGAGGATGATGGCGCTCTTCTGGTGGTGCGTTTCTCTTCGGCCGAGCCAGCCGATATATATTCCCACATCTCTCTCCTCTTGGAAAGCAATTTGAGTCGCAACACGAACCTTCTTTTTCTGCCGGTTTTATTTCAAATTAGGAACAGCATGTGGCATTTTCCGACGCGTTTCGTTCTGCTGGAACTTTTTCAAGGTGAGCCATTACACCGAACATACACCATTGGTTACTGCAGTCCAATATTGGATGTTAAAATTCACTTCCTCCGGTGGCACTTTTATGTCAGGATCACTTCCTGTTTGTGAAAGGCATTCTGGAACCTGCAGTTCCAAAGGCTGCATTGTATTTATTTCCCTCCAGTGGGTAGTGTAGTTTGCTACTGTTCCAAGATAAGGTCACTTTTAATTTAATTTAAACACATGATTGTGTGTCGCTGATGGCTGAAGTTCCCCAAGTCCGCTCACTTTTGAAGTTGACCCCGGGTCCAATACCAGGGCAGGTCCCTGGCGGGACCGCATCCCCCTCTTTATTTGCACGAGTCAACAGGAAGGCTCCAGGCTGGAGGATGATGGCGCTCTTCTGGTGGTGCGTTTCTCTTCGGCGGAGCCAGCCGATATATATTCCCACATCTCTCTCCTCTTGGAAAGCAATTTGAGTCGCAACACGAACCTTCTTTTTCTGCCGGTTTTATTTAAAATTAGGAACAGCATGTGGCATTTTCCGACGCGTTTCGTTCTGCTAGAACTTTTTCAAGGTGAGCCATTACACCGAACATACACTGTTGGTTACTGCAGTCCAATATTGGATGTTAAAATTCACTTCCTCCGGTGGCACTTTTATGTCAGGATCACTTCCTGTTTGTGAAAGGCATTCTGGAACCTGCAGTTCCAAAGGCTGCATTGTATTTATTTCCCTCCAGTGGGTAGTGTAGTTTGCTACTGTTCCAAGATAAAGTCACTTTTAATTTAATTTAAACACATGATTGTGTGTCGCTGATGGCTGAAGTTCCCCAAGTCCGCTCACTTTTGAAGTTGACCCGGGTCCAATACCAGGGCAGGTCCCTGGCGGCACCGCATCCCCCTCTTCGTTTGCACGAGTCAACAGGAAGGCTCCAGGCTGGAGGATGATGGCGCTCTTCTGGTGGTGCGTTTCTCTTCGGCGGAGCCAGCCGATATATATTCCCACATCTCTCTCCTCTTGGAAAGCAATTTGAGTCGCAACACGAACCTTCTTTTTCTGCCGGTTTTATTTAAAATTAGGAACAGCATGTGGCATTTTCTGACGCGTTTCGTTCTGCTAGAACTTTTTCAAGGTGAGCCATTACACCGAACATACACCGTTGGTTACTGCAGTCCAATATTGGATGTTAAAATTCACTTCCTCCGGTGGCACTTTTATGTCAGGATCACTTCCTGTTTGTGAAAGGCAATCTGGAACCTGAAGTTCCAAAGGCTGCATTGTATTTATTTCCCTCCAGTGGGTAGTGTAGTTTGCTACTGTTCCAAGATAAAGTCACTTTTAATTTAATTTAAACACATGATTGTGTGTCGCTGATGGCTGAAGTTCCCCAAGTCCGCTCACTTTTGAAGTTGACCCGGGTCCAATACCAGGGCAGGTCCCTGGCGGCACCGCATCCCCCTCTTCGTTTCACGAGTCAACAGGAAGGCTCCTCCTATATATATATATGAATTTTCCCCTCCTCCAAAAGAAAAGAGCTGTGACCCCAAGGGAGAGACAAAGGAGCACTTTAATGAATAAATGTCCCGGGCGAATGCATTTCGGCAATATCAGCCTTCCTCAGCGCCCCTCTCCAACTGCTCCTAGTGCTGCGGCGTCGATAGTCCTGCCTCGCTGCTGTTGTAGGTTCCTTGTTCCGCCCCCTTGATGTAATTCGGCCTTCCTATGTAGCCCCGCGTAGTGGAACTGCATATCCCACAATGCCATAGTATTATGCCTCATGAGATTTGGAAATGCTGCACGGGGTGATATTTTCGGAGTGGATGTCCGTGGAAGGCACAGCTGTAGAAGCACGTTGGAAGGTAAGACATTTAAACAGTTCGGTGCCCCCTCGAGTCCCCCTTCATAACCGCCGCTACCTCTCCACTTGGAATTTCTTGTGGGGGCCAACACAGGAATCCCGGTGACCCAAGTAGGGGATGTGGATATCCCCTGACCGCAGTCTCAGCCAAGCGTCTTGGTGGGTACTGGACATGATTGCTAGCGCAATCCAACGAAGAAATGCTCAGCAGAGCCTGCCAGATAGTCCAGACCACTTGTGCGGCGGGGGTACACAGAAATGCGCACTGGCTTGCCGCATAATGTCTGAATTTTCCCCTCCTCCAAAAGAAAAGAGCTGTGACCCCGAGGGAGAGACAAAGGAGCACTTTAATGATCAAATGTCCCGGGCGAATGCATATCGGCCATATCAGCCTTCCTCAGCGCCCCTCTCCAACTGCTCCTAGTGCTGCGGCGTCGATAGTCCTGCCACGCTGCTGTTGTAGGTTCCTTGCTCCGCCCCCTTGATGTAATTCGTCCTTCCTATGTAGCCCCGCGTAGTGGAACTGCATATCCCACAATGCCATAGTATTATGCCTCATGAGATTTGGAAATGCTGCACGGGGTGATATTTTCGGAGTGGATGTCCGTGGAAGGCACAACTGTACAAGCACGTTGGGAGGTGAGGCATTTAAACATTTCAGCGCCTCCTCGAGTCCCCCTTCATAACCTTCGCTACCTCTCCACCTGGAATTTCTTGCGGGGGCCAACACAGGAATATTTAGGATATATATATACATATATATATATATATATATATATATATATATATATATATATATATATATATATATATATATATATATATATATATATATATATATATATATATATATATTACCTACTGGCGGTCGCCAGTAGGTAGTTATAGTTAGGATTTTTTTCAATGTTAAATCTCAAAATTCTATTTGTAATAACTTTGGCGCCGGTTGACGAACCTGCTGAAAATTTCCTCAAAATGGCCTCGTCAAGCTCCGGTCCTTCCCTGAAAGTTTGGGGGGGATGCGTTAAGCAGGGGCCGAGATAATTTGGCAAAATTGTAGGGACTGGTAGCCCGATGTGCCTTTGCTATGTCTCAAGGTATGTGCTCCAGTGTATTTTGAGTAATTTAGGTTTAAAAAAATATATATATCTTTGGCAGCCCCCCGGTACGCACTCCGGGGAGCGCTCCGGGCACGCCATGCGACTTGCGCACAGAAAGCTGATTGGCTCTCGGGAGTCTGTAAACATTCCAAACAGTCCGGAGCGGCCACCATCTTGTGTCTCGGTAGGATCGAGACACACGAGGTGGCAAAAACAAAGGGGGAAATGACCATAGTTTTTATATTTTTTTTTCGATTTTCGCGCGTAAGGGGGGAAGGGGGGGGCGCCCGGTAGGCGCACCGGTGAGCGGACCGGGGAGCATACCATGGGGGAAAAAGAAAGACAGTTTTTAAAAAATGTAGCATTTTCATATAAATTGGAGGTAGTTCTGAAAAGAACTGTTTTTTTTCTTTTGTTGTTTTATATTTTTTTTTAGTTTTTTGGAACATTTTTTGGGGGGGGATTTTCAGAACAATTTTATATTTTTTTGTAGTTTTTCTGGGGTGAAACAAAAGACAGGGAATTGCAAACAGCTCAACTGGAGCAAAAAAATTGAAAAAAATTAAGGTTGCTTGCTGCAGTGATGGTTGTCTGCAGCTCGAATAAGTAAAGTGATGCTCTGCTCACCATATGATATAGTTTTGTTGCAATATATGCAAACAAATTTAAATTTTGAAAACTTGGTTTGGACATTAGGGACCATCTCCCTAGCCTCTGCACCCGATGGAATGGGTTGGTTGGAGGTGGTGGAAGTAGAAGGATAGGAGGGTTCTTGGTCAGTTGCCTGACTTCTGCTCTTGAATAATTGTTTGGGTGCTTCCTCTGCATATGCCTTATCATCGTGGGGTTCCCAAACAAATATTTTTTGTTTGGGTTCCCTCTTGACAGTTCTTGGTCACAGATGAGGCAAGTCACCTTTGCTGCATTTACTTTTTTGGCACCCCTTGGCATTTTGAAAAACTCCCAAATAAAATGTTCTTTGGGTTTGTATGGGGGATTGTCCTCAGGCAGATATTGCCTCTCCTCCTGCTCCTCTTCATCATCCTCTTCTTCATGACCACAAATGTGGTCTTGTGGTGGTCCTTGTGGTGGTGGTGGAGGTGGTGGTGGTGCAGATGCACCTGCAGCTGCTACTACTGAAGCCATTTTCTCACAGAATGCAGGTCTTCTTCACTCAAACAACAAAGTGAAAATGAGGAAAAAAGGTGGGGTCTTTCATCATTTGGAAAACAAAACTGTTGTGAACCAATCAAAAGTGTTATTTTCAGGTCACATGACCGGACGCGCTTACGCTACGCGCCCCGGGTCGCGTCCTGGGGCGCGCCCAGGGGCGCGTCGCGTAAGCACGTCAAATGCTTCCGGGTGCGTTTACGCCGTGCGTATCAAGCGGACGCGGCTACGCGATACGTCACGATCATGTTTTCGTTCGCGACATTGGCGCTAACGGGACGCTTCCCGGTTCGCGCACCGGGGCGCTTCAAATGAGTACGCTCACCGGGGCGCTCACCGTGGCATGCACCGGGAGCGCTCCAAGGCAAAAAAAAAAGAATTAATTAAAAAAAAATGGGAAAAATTGTAGGGATTGGTAGCCCGATGTTCCTTTGCTATACTCAAGTGGTTTTTACGAAAATTAACTTTTAAAACAATATATATTGTGCTACATTGGGCTATATATATGTTAGAGCCCAAATGTAGCCCAAATGTAGCCCAATGTAGCCCAAAGATGGCCACCAGAGACAAAAAAAACAAATGTAGCCCAAATATCAGCCATATGTAGCCCAACTGTAGCCCAATGATAGAATGTACCAGAGTGTTCTAAAGAACAACTAGAGCGTTAACAGTTTTACTTATAAAGTGAGACTTATAGTTAGGAATTAGCATTTAAAAAACCTATGAAATTCACTGAAAAAACCATAGGTTTCACACCAGTTATAGTTACCTGGAAATTTTACTGACATAAAACCATTGAAATTCCACATTATAGTTAGTTGGACTCACTATAACTTGCGCAATGCACTGCTGATGACGTCACATATTACATCACTCATGACATGGTCAGTGACATCACTCATGACATCACTGATGACTCCATCCTTGTGACAGAGTGACAGACCTCCTTTCAGTGTAATGTATCGCTTGAAACACATATTCAAAAATGGAAACTAACATTTACAAAAAAGTGGAGATACCTATACCAGTTACAACAACCAATTCAGTAATTCCACCATTTATATACACATCCACTCATTCACCAACAGTTCAATATAGTCATTCATACATATACTCACTTATCATATGTAGTGAGACACCTTTACATCCGTTAACACACCGACAGTCTTCCAAAAGTTACTCACACACATACTCACACATGCAAATAAACTATTGAACATCTATTTATTTGCATATACAGCTATACACACACTAGCACATTACTTCTAAGGAAACTTACACATACTTACTCTCTTAAACAATCACTTATAGAAACCAGGGCCGGACTGACAATGCCGGGCACCGGGCAATCCCCCGGTAGGCTGCATGGTGTGGGGGGCCGGTTTTGTGATAGGGGGCCGGTTTTGTTGCAGAGGCCGATTTGGATGGTGAGGGCGACGTGAAGACGAGCAAACAAGCACATTTCTCTGCATAAAATGCAGCAGCTGCTGGTGCTGTCCGTGTCCATGATGCTGCATGTTATGTCACTAAAATGTTATTTCTAGCCACTGCGAGGAGGACTACATTTATTATTTAAAAAATCCACCGGCACGCATTGCCACTGGCTGATTGGCTGCCTGCACGCAGCGCGCAGTGATGTCATTTCGCCGCGGCGGTAAACATTCACCTTTAGGATGAGGTCTGGTGCGCGTGACTGCGAGGCAGAGAGAGGAGGAGGCCATGGTCACTACTCCAGAGAAACAGAGGCTGGAGCAGAACCTGGAGGCACTTCTTTAATTATTTCCCAGTGTCTCTGCCGCCCAGCGCCCGCAGTTGAGGCACTGTCTGCAGGGGTCTTGGGACTGGGCTGGAGGAGGCGTCGCGATCCAGACCGTAATTACAAAAAAGTAAAAGCCTGATTGATGGTGGTTACTTAGGCCCCAGCCAGGTTCCGCGAGCGCAGTGGATTTCCTGAGTGAGAGCAGTGCAGTGCTCACAACATAAATCCTGAATAAATCCACAGCGCTGCGGTCGCGAAACAGGTCCGAACCTAAAAGTTGTAATGGAATCTGAGAGTCAGCCAGCCAGGACTCATTAAGAAAGCCAGCAGCCTGGACCGAAGTCTATGGTGGATTGAATGAGTTGCTGACGCGCCAGTCACGCTGGCCTTAAAGATCATTCCATAGTAAGTAGACAGTTGTTTACCAGCCATTTGCTACCCCAAACTGTTCGTGTTAACACAAATTAAATCACCAATGCCTAGGGGCACGCGATCAGGGCGCTGATGCAGCTGCTTGCTGTCTGTGTCACTTAGTGCTCCATCACCGAGATACAGGTGGGTGGGTCCGTGACTAACTGTTGTGCTGAGGCCTATCACATGATCCCTGCTGTTGGGCTGGGTGACGTCAGTCGTGTCACAGAGAGTGGCCCGAGTCCTCGGATGGTGTTCTCCAGATTGATTTGGCTTTCAAACTCAGTGCTCTGTTTTTTGTCTGCCTGCTCGACTGTGACAACACTAGGCACCAGTGTGTTGGGGGCTCACACATCCTGTTTGGGCCAGGTCTCAGACCCACGAGTGAGTGCTGGTATACACATTTACAGAATTACTGCTAATCCGAAGCACTGTTAGACAACTTAATGTACTGGACTGTCCAGTAAAACAAGATGGCCAGTCATAACTCTTTCCGCCTCTATTTGCGTGAATGTTTCAAGAACTGCTTGTTTCGGTAGTTCAGTCAGTCTCGTATCTCTCAAAAGACAGACGCTACCTTTATCTACCGCAATGGCATTGGATTTTTCGACCTTGCGCCAGTACTCAAACATCCGATCCATAAGTTTAACATTCATGACAGAATCGAACATGTAACCCACAGAGCCAGGTGATCTATCGTATTCAAAAACATTTCTTTGTTTCGATTACTACTTTAACAGAGGAATTGGCTGGGTGATGGAAACGACTGAAGATGTAAAACATGGCAAGATAACAGCGTGGAAGGTGGCTATCTTTGGCGCTTGCTCCTCTTGGGTGCTTGTGTATGCAGAATGCTACAGGGAAAAAACGTGAGGTAGACTGCATGTTGGATGGGAGGGTACATTCAAATTAGAGTTAGGCGTGTTTCGGTACACATTTGTGACAACCATTGCGAAGAGAAGAGCTTAAATGCAGCCCCAGTCGCTCGAGCAAAAAACAATTCTTTGTAGGCCCTGGGCTTTTGCATGTGGCCTGTCATTTGCTGCTGGGCCAATGTGCTCAGCATCTAATTAAAATGATTGTTGCACTGCTCAAATGAAAGATTGGGAGCCCGGTTAACACTGCTAGTAGCATTTCTGTTTCTGCAATAACTAAACCTCCCAGTGCTCGCATTCATGTTTTGAACTGATTCACACATATATTCACCAGCAGACAAACAGAGGAAATTACGTTTCTTCTTGTGACTGGGCAAACATAAATCATCTCCTGTGTAAGATATGTACCGCACACTCCAACATCTTTACTTGTTTCAACCTCTTTCTTACTGCTATATATTATGCCAGGGCTAATTGTTTGCTTTTGAATGAAATATATCCAGTGTATATCTATTTGCAGAACTATTTTGCTCCTTGATGGTGTTGGAAGGCGCAATTGTGGAATGATTTTTGCTAGCTGATGCAAAGTGGTGTCTCACATGCACCACCATTTCGGCCACGTTTGATGCTTTTAGTAACAACCTGACACTTCATAATACTGACAATATTCAGAGAATGCATATATGCTTGTAGGTGTAACTACCTGGGCCCATCAAAAGTCAATATGCCGGCCTACTGTAAACTCAGCAGCTGATATGGTCTCTGTTCCCAAAATAGTCGTTTTTGGCTTGAAAAATCGGGGTTGCCCCTCCCGAATCAGGTTTATTGGCATGTATCAGTTAACCGTGATCCCGAGTCCTGCTGCTACTGCTGAATCGTCTCACCACTTTCAAATGTCACCAGCCACCACTAACTAGGGTAGTGCCCTTCCGTACCAGGCGCTTTGCAGTAATATTACGATCTCTTAAAGTTTCTCTTTGGTGAAATGGGTGTAATTTCTGATATTTATATGCTTCCATCATCTTTATTACTTGAATTAAGCTTGCGAGAAAGTGTCACTCATAGTCGTTGAAATGTCACTCATAGTTGCACTGAAATGATGAAAATGTCACACATAGCAATCTAAAACCTTGGCAGCTATGGTAACCATGCTTAGGGCGGACAGCGGAGGCTCTGTAATACCTCCATGACCGGACATGCAATATTTTAAATTCTTTTGGTTCAAGCTCAGGCCAATCTCTGTCAAGTCAAACAGAAATCATGCATCATGCACTTTCCAGTGCTTAGAAACACAGTGAACATTATCGGTACTGTTGAGTTGATTTTTGATGATTGCCCATTCGCATGTATATTTCTTGACTTTGCCCACAAAGCAGGCCGGTTCGATTCTTGTTTTTCTACATTTTCTTGTGCGTATTGCTTTGAACATACCAATAGATACCAACATTTATAGGCACACACCAGATCATACTGATGAGTTATCTTGTTTTTGCCATTTTTGTTTTTCACATGTTTGCTTGGAGGGGACTGTCTCCTCTAATAAGATATTGTATCACTTTAAAAGTGTGAATACTAACCGTGTGTTCTATTCTGCGTTTTTGTTGGGGTAAACATTAGCTTGAAAAATGGCTCAGCTCTTGCCGTTGTATAAATGTTTGTAATAAATTCCCAATAATGCAACTGAGCTCTGCTAAGAGCTGGGAAAATCTGATGCCACGGTTCAGTGATCCAGATTAATACATGGTCTTTCATTGCTACCGACCAGTTTGCGAATACATTTTATAAGTATCAGGGTACAGAGTCTACTTTGGTCTGGTTTCTATGCCATAGTTTTTCCACCCTTTGTGCTCAATGAAAACCTGTTCCAGTAACTTTAGTGTCTCTGGCAGAAACCCTCAGGTTTTGTTATCACCAATTGTACAGTTCGGTGATAGCATAGTGTCCTCTTGGAATATAGTGGTATGCTCTCCAAAGAGCTTTGAGAATATAAACTATTCTTTGTTGGTAAAATTGAAGATTCACGCGGTCATTGTCATGTTTCACATGCAGTCATTGTTTTCTATTACCCATTCTCTGAACAGAGCCATGTCCATTTGAACTCTTTAGAGTTGGTCAAATTAATCTCTACTGAAACACCTTAAATTAAAGTAATCTAAACCGGAATCAGAGGGAACTTGTCCCCACATGCTCAAACAACATGCTCTCATTTGTTTTTTAATCAGTCTGTCTGTGATGCCAGTGACATGATCTTTATAAAGGTTTGCAACAGGGTGAACTTGGACAACGCAGCGCAGGAGCTCATTTTGGGTGAATGCAGGCCGGCCTCGTTGGAAATCCGCAGCTTAAGCACAGATTCCTGCCGCAGACGTTCAACACACTGAGCTATCTCACTTTACTAGTAAAATGATGAGACGCGTTTTACAGCATGTTTATGTCTGTAATATGATGACAGTTCACAGCAGAAGGGTGTGGGGTCCACTGGCTGAGACCGGACTGTCTGCATATCGGGGTTGTGAAGATGGTCGTAGAGACTGCGTCTTCAAGATAGCACTAGACGGGCCACTTGACTCCCCCCCCCCCCGCCCCCCCAGACCCCATACCCTCACTGGACAAACACAGGCACTCTGCAAAATGAACCACAAGCAACGGCAAATTAGCATTATTTGCTCCCAAATAAACAACATTATGGCTTCTTTTGAATTAAACTCCCATTGGGAGTCTATAGTAAAAGGTGTTGTACATGTTTCAGAGCGCCCTGCACCTTACACAGCCTTACTGTGGGGTTTTAGTAAGGCACTTCAGTCCAAAATCCTCATCCTTTTCACCAAAGAGTGCCTCTTTTTATCTCTTGTGGACTCCAGGCACATCCACAGATGCATGCTACCCTCTGAGTTTGAGGCTGCCAATAGGAAGCTACCGGCGACTATTCGGGGAAGTGATGGCTGCACTGGCTGGCCTGGCCTCCTGGCTCTAGGGTATGAGGTCGGACTTGGAGCAGGACACAGCGTCATATTTGCACATTCTAATGAGGCCTGGGCTTGGATTGTTGCCATACTGTACTCACTACTAATTGAAAACTGGCAACTAGCTTGGACTCAATTAAAGTCATTTGGGGTTGCTTTCCCGCTGAATCAGGACTGTGTTTCTTTCCAGGAATTCACATTCACCCTATTTGCATGTCTAAATGAAGAATCACCACCTAAAGCTGCCATAGCAATACATAAATGCTGTAGCTTCCCCCTCTGGTCACATCCCTACACACAAACTATCCTAGCAGCCACTTCTCTATTTCCCCAATCAACTATGTAGGCCTTGTGCACTACTTAACTGAAAACAAATACACTATCAGATTTTATTTTAGCACCGCTCTGCACTACATAGGGACTAATGAAGTAATTTATGGATGTCAGTCAGAGCATCCAGTGTGGTTTGTGCTTCCCCAGGCTCACTGCGCGGATTAAAAGCACAGTATAGGCGACCACTCACACCCTCAGATTACAGGGAACTGACTGTGCTCATAAGTACACTCGGCCTGTAGGATAACATTCTGAGCCCGGGCTGAGCTGAACACAGAACCACTCTGTCATTTACCGAATACACTACAGGCTAGATGGCTGCTTTCAGAGCAGGATGGGCTCCCATGACCTGCGCATAGCCGCATATCCCAATTACAGTTGTGACCCCCTGTAGTTTGGAGCTGATTTAAACATCTTCCAGTCCAGCCCTGCCTGAGACCTAAATCTATATCTGTGCATAACCAAGTGCCAAAGCACTTCATTTTTATGATGAGAATTGTAGGTTTGAGTTGAGTTGTCGTTGGAATGTTGCCTAACTGGAAAAGGGAAAGTGAGAATGAATATGTGTTGATTTTTGGAATTTAGAATGGGGAGGGAATTTGGAGTGAGTGGCAATTGGAAGTCAGTTGGAAGATAGCCTCTTATCCTGCACCAATTTCTTCCTGTTTTAAATTTTGAAGTACTGAAGGGGCGCCAAAGGCAAGTCTGTCTGCGCCCATCCATGTCTGTACAGTACTCAGAACCTGGGACTGATCACCATGCGAGCGGCACACACGGCAGATACAGCTGAAGTTGTTTTGTGAGGGCAAAGGATGCAGAGTCCATTATCCGCACTTTGAATGGGGCCTGAGAAGTGAGAACAAAAAGGGATAAAACGGAGCAAACTGCCAATAACACAATTTCTTATTGCGTTCCCTAAACCTAGCGCTTTAAAACCTTGGGGGTGGTGCGGGTGCTCAAGTCACAAGTGTTCACGCCAAGCAGGCCACAAGGAGAACTGCTCTAGTTGTAGTTTTAAGGGCATATGTTTGATGACCTTAATTAAATGTGATGATGTGTCTTGCTTGAGTCACACTCACGGCTTTGAAGACGTGCTCAGAGTAAACACCAGTTAGTCTGTTTTTAAACACTGGGGTCTGACTGAGCACATATTTTCCCAGTTACCTCCATAAAGACGTCCTGCGTGCCTCCCTCTCTGTGTTAGAGACTGGTCTGTTCATGTGATCTGTGTTGTCTCTCTAGTGACATACTATGCATTGATTTGTCAAGACCTGATTTCACTCCGTTAACTTAGTTTACTCCCTCTTTTTTAAATTCTTCCTTAATATTGATTTCACATGTTCTTTCTTCGATATACTGTGTTGTATGCATATACGGTCATTTCCATGCTATGTATTCTACGGAGTCAGTCAGCCTGTCTTTCTGTCTTGTCTGTCCGTATGTCTATCTACATTTAAATGTAAATGTTAGTGTCTATCCACATTTAAAGTTACATTTTATTGGTGGTGCTGGAGTCTCTTCATCTGTTTGTCTCTCTTCCTACATGACTACCTACCTAATCCATCTATCCATCAAGCCACCCATCCATACCTCCATACATCCACCCATCCGTCCCTTGCACCATTGCGTCTACCCTTCCATTTATCTCTCTGTCCATCTCCTCCTCTCTAGGCCACATTGGTGGGCAGACAATGGCCTCCCATGTGGTCTTTTGAGCCCCCTCACTCACTGTGGGTGTGACGTGGAATTAACAGCTGGCTGGTAGATGTCTGTCAGCCACAGTACGGCCGGCCCGGTCTGTGGGTGGAGGCTGGCCCGCCGGGAGCTGGCCCATTGTTCACGGTGCTGAAGGCTTTGTGGGGCATCACTGGTGGAGCGCATGGCCTTTGGGAAATCCCGGGCTGTCGCTGCAGCTCCTCTGTGAGGGGGGACCCGTCTCAAATTTAACCCGAGACATTGTGGCTAATTTTCAGAGCAGGCAAGTGGTGCACAATGTCAGCAATCAGAGCCCCTGCTAAATAGGGCATCAAATTGGCGCGACTCATACAGGGTGTACACAACACAAAACACATCAATCCATTGTAATTGGTAAATCAGTTGTGAAGTCACTTGACAACTGATTTACCAATTACCATGGATGGATCGATGTGTAAAGTCCCATGGAGCCTGGTGTGTGTGAAATTAAATTCATGTTTGATGTGCTTTATTACAGCAAAATAGGCCATTTTTGTTGGCCCTTAGGGCTCAGTGAACTTTACCACCACTAACCAGTGCTAAAGTGCTTTGCTCCTTCCTTTAAATATAGTAAAATTGGCTAACACCCAATGGGCAAATTTAATTTACTTGTAAGTCCCTAAAAATGTGGCTCTACATGCACCCAGGGATTGTAAATTAAATGCTGCTAGTGGGCGTGCAACACTTAATGTCCTACCCACGTAAGTAGCCTATTTGAACATGTGTCAAGCCCAGGGCCTGTCATTGTAGTCTGCCTGTGCAGTAGTAAAACTGCCATTTTGACCTGCCAAAAGTAACCTTTTGCCAGGTCTAAAAATATTCCTTTTTACTACATACGTCACCGGGATGTCACCACTAGTGCAAGCCCTTTCCATAAGGCAGAGTGCTGCGTGCAGTGTATTTAAATGGTTTGGCATATACTTTTAAGTTGTATATGTCCCGGAATAGGTATGGCTGAATTGCTACCCTTGTTGTGTGTGTAATTCTTGAATTGTTCACAATCCCATGACTTCATTGATGTACAGGCTACATTGATGGCAGCCCCCACACTCTGAAAAGTGTTCCAGTGCCACTGGCCTGGGTGCCTTTGTGTGAATTGTTCAGGCTTTCTGGCTAGGGTGCCATGTGAGACATTTCCATGCCTTCTGGTAACCTGGGAGCTTATGTATGCCGTTTCCATGCTTTTTGGGCTTGGTGCTTATGTGTGCTATTTCCATAGTTTCTGCCCTCAGTGACCTGGAGGCTCTGTAGGAATGTCTGTGATTTATAACTGGGTATCTTGGTGCTCCATAAGGTAATCATTTACTATGCTTTAAAAGTTGATACAATTTAATATGTAATAAAAAAATGTGTTGAAAAATGCTTTGTTTTGGCCTTTCGGTATCCATAATTTTCTTGGGGGGACAACTTCCCCAAACTCCCCCTAGTAGTGGTTGCTCACTGCACTTGCTTGCTACACACCATGTGGGGGCTGGTCTCACTTTTACTTTATTCTCTCCGATTCACTACTTGTGTCTATTTTTGGAAGAATGACTATGGGTACATATGACTGGGTGGGTAACCTTGTGCTCTTTAAGGTCATCATGTACTATTTACTGTGCTTTGAAAGTTGATACATGCTTTAAAATTCACCATTTTGGTCTGTCTTTGTCCAAAATTTTCGTGGGGGGAGAACCCCCCCAAACCCCCCTGGTAGTGGTCGGGCTCGCTCGCTGCGCTCGCTCCCTACACGCCGGACGGGGGCTGGTCTGTCAAAATATGCCAGGGCTGCTTTCAGTTCCCAGTCCGGCCCTGATAGAAACACATACTTATTTAAACAGGAACTCTTTCAATCTCTCACATATACTCACTTACATACATCAATACTCACATATACTAGATTAAAACATATGTAGTTACTGATAAAGACACTAGTAAGACAGTCATTCACTCACTAACACACACATATACACACTCTTCCACCCATACAGTCCTGCACATATGCTGTCTTCAAAACACATACAAACAGTGAGTTAGTCATTGATGCATCTATGTGCTAAGTAACACCCCACCAAACCATACAGACGCTTATACTGATACTAAAAAAAACATCTAATAACACATATACACACACATGTAGCTACTCACCAACCCATGCAGCCACTTATACACAAAGTGAAACACTGATACAAACATTTAAATATTTAAACAATACTCGCTAATATATGTATTCACTAAGATACACTTAATAAGCCAGTTAACCAATCAATTTTTTTTTTTAAACATCCATTAAGACACTTATTTAAACATTTATTCTTCCATCGACCTTTACATATACATATATAAAACATATTTATTTTTTCAGAAAGACACACATTCACTGGATGGTGTCATCAGTGATGTCATGAGTGATGTCACTGACCTTGTCATGAGTGATGTAATATGTGACGTCATCAGCAGTGCATTGCAGGCGCGCAAGTTATAGTGAGTCCAACTAACTATAACTTGGAATTTCAATGGTTTTATGTCAGTAAAATTTCCAGGTAACTATAACTGGTGTGAAACCTATGGTTTTTTCAGTGAATATATATATATATATATATATATACATATATATATATATATATATATATATATATATATATATATATATATATATATATATATATATATATATATATATATATATATATATGTATATATATATAGATATATATATATATATATATACATATATATATATATATATATATACATATATATATATGAAAAAAGCACCTCCTCTAAAGGAAAGAAGCAGAAGCCACGGAGGGGATTGCAAGACAACACTGTTTATTTCAATGAAGTGGCGAATGCATTTCGACCGGATTGGCCTTCGTCAGCGCCTGCGGTGAATGAATAGGAAGTCCTGACGTCCTGCAGTACAAATGCACCAAACCGCACTATGATAGGTGCCTAGTGTTAGCTCCGCCCCTCAGCGATGATTAGCTCAGGTAATGTTCCAGCCGGTCCGAGGAAGTCTACGGACTCCATTTCCCAGGATGCACGAGTGGCTCCTAGGTGAGTATGGCTGAGGGACGTTCTTGATGTAGTACAAGAAAATAGCGGGGGTTGGGTGCAATGCAGAGCGTTAAGAAACCCGCAAAAGAAACTGGTGGTGCTGCCTCGAGTCCCCGTGCCTCACCAACCGAAAGTCCAAGTGGCAAATTCACATGGGCAGGAGGACAGTGCATCCCGCCCTGGCCGAGGCAATGTCTCAATAAGCCGCTTCAGATTGCTCGGACTGCCGGCGAGCCTGGAGATATTTAAAAAAATGAAGAAACAAGCAAGTACCAGATTCTCCAGGCCACTTGTGGTGAGTGAGCTTCTGAACGCGCTTCTGGAACACGCGTGAAATAGATGAAAAAAGCACCTCCTCTCAAGGAAAGAAGCAAAAGCCACGGAGGGGATTGCAAGACAACACCGTTTATTTCAATGAAGTGGTGAATGCATTTCGGCCGGATTGGCCTTCGTCAGCGCCTGCGGTGAATGAATAGGAAGTCCTGACGTCCTGCAGTACAAATGCACCAAACCGCACTCTGATAGGTGCCTAGTGTTAGCTCCGCCCCTCAGCGATGATTAGCTCAGGTAATGTATATATATATATATCCTAAAAACAATAAGGTTACAGGGATGTTATAGTTAGGGTCAGATTTCACTCATACAAAACCAGCCAAATTCACCCATTATAGTTTGGCTGAGCCCCACAATGCACTGCTTATGACTGCACAAATGCTCAGTGACATCACTGATTACATCTCAAATGACATCACACATGACATAAAAAATAAAAATCCCTGACACACCCATTCACACCCTATATAAACTTTCATACACCCAACTCCAACTTCTACACTACCATTCTCAAACTCATTCACACACCCATATCAGTACTTACACAGCTACTCACTGATTCATAGATCAGCACCCACATCCACTCACTTACCCATACAGCCACTCATACACATGCTCACTCACTAATACAGCCATTAACATATCTACTCATACACCCATACAGCCACCCACACACTGAGTCAGGTTCCCATAGATGGATTCACACACCTTTCCACTTACCCATACAGTCAATCACACAGCCACTTAATCACCGAAACAGTTACACACACGCCCACTTTTTTATACAAATACTAACATGTACTCACTAACCTATACAGTCATTGACAGAAGCACACACTCACCCACATAGCTACTCTCACATTCACTCACTCACCCATACAGTCACTCCTATACCCCATCACTCACCTATACTGCCTTTCACATACCCAGGTACTCATCCATATACCACTGACACATCCACTCACCCACACAGCCATACATACACTCACTCACCTACACAGCCCCTCACAAACACACTCACTAACCCATACAGCCACTGACTCATGTACTCACTCATCCATGCAGGCAGTCACACACGCCCTGACACACCCACATAGACACCCAGACACCCAGGCAGGTACTCAGTCAACCAATCAATGACTCATACAGCCACTTATGTATCCACTACCCAACCCATAAAACCACTTAGACACCAACTGACAGACAAATTCAGACATTCACACAACCAGCCACTCATATATTCACTGGGATACCTAATCACTCACTTATACAGTCAGGCATGCACCCATTGATTCACCAGAAGATCTTGGTATATGTATTTAACACTCATAAACTTTTTAAAAACACTCACAATCACCGGATGATATCATCAGTGATTCCATTTGAGATGTCATCAGTCATGATGTTATCAGTGATGTCACTGACCAAAACATGAGTGATGTAATATGTGATGTCATAAGCAGTGCATTGCGGGGGTGTGAGTTATAGTTAGTTTTGCTGAATTTCACTGGTTTGGTACAAGTTAAATCTGACCCTATTGGGGATTTTTATGTTTTTTTAACTTTTATTTGGTAACCATAACATCCTTGTAACCTTTGATTTTTACAGTGACTTTTTAAGGTTGTTTAACTAGCAATCATATTTGCAGAGTGGTGAGAAATGGGTGGGGGGGCTCTGACCAGCTCACAGGAATCCCACTGTGTAGGAGACTTTCAGGAGATACCAGGAGGGATTATTGGCCTCCAAGGTACCTAAGTAGTAAAGTGGACTTCAAGCCTCAACCAGTAGTGCACCACAAGCTGTATTTGCAGAGTGGTGGAGAAAGGGGGGCGTGGCCTCTGAAGACCTCTTATCAATCCTGCTGTGTGAGAATTCTGGAGATAACAGGAGGGGTAGATGTTTTGTTTCAGTCACCAGGGCCGGCTCTAGGCTCATGGTGGCCCTGGGCAGGGAGCGTAGGTAGGGGGCCCGGAAGAGGGGGTCCGGGCGGGGCGGAGCGCGCGGGCCAGTAAAGAGGGGAGGGGGTCAGGGAGTTTAGAAGTGGAACAGAGCCGGAGGCCGCCAAATCCCTACCAGGGGCCACCACGCAAATATGTATCCATCCTCAGAGGATTAATATATTAAGGATATATATTGGCGTGGTGGCCCCTGGGGTTTGGTGGCCCTGTGCAGGTGCACAGCTTGCACATGCCTAGAGCCGGCCCTGCAGTCACTTGTACATGAGAGCAAGACCACCCCAGTGGCCGAAACACGTCTTGTTGAAGTAAAAGCTGGTTCACACATCCTGAGTGAGCGTCAATTCTTTCAGTCTGCTGATAATTTATCTGGGTGCTCTTCTGCCACCAACGCTCCAATGCTCATAGGCTCCTGGTCTCATGTTTTCGAGTGGCAACCATATCTATCTAACTATCTATCTATCTATCTATCTATCTATCTATCTATCTATCTATCTATCTATCTATCTATCTATCTATCTATCTATCTATCTATCTATCTATCTGCATATGGATAGATAGATAGATAGATAGATAGATAGATAGATAGATAGATAGATAGATAGATAGATAAAGATATAGATATCGTTTTTTACCAGCGGAAAACTGGAGGAGTGAAACGGAGTTCTTGACATATTTTTACACCGAGACGGCTTCCTGGTGTAAAACGGACCCCTCCTACGCATTGGGCTGAGCGGCAGGAAGCACAGCTCCCGGTAACCCGGAAGCATCTACAGTTCCAGTGAAGGAACAGTTGTGTCGGCCCCCGGATCGCAACACCCACCTGGTCCAGGCAGAAACAGATGGATAACTCTCACGGCCGTGATTGAGTCGAGGTCTACAGTAAGTGCCTGAACAGGGGTGATTGCTGAACATTTCTTTGCCGGGGTAGGAGTGAAGGATAGCGAGGCAGGCGGAGCCATTGGAGGGAAGTGGCCTGCGGCGCTATTTGCATTAAGACTGCATCAGTAGAGTGTACAACATCATGGCTGCCGCCGACGTTGTGAGAAGCCGTGAAGAAGCTGCGGTTGACATGTTCAATGACTTGCCAGTAACGGAAGCACAACTCCAAAGCGCCCCAATTGTGGCAGGGCCTGTGGGTTGCAAAATGAAGGATTTGTTCAAGCAGCTGGAGAAAGCCATGCGTACAGAGCAGGCAAAATGGTGGGAAAAAAAATCCCTTTCCCGGTACTTGGAGGTGGGACGGGTGCCACGAGGATTACGCATTATGCTGGCCCCCAGCTTCGAAAATCCTGACCCAAACATGTTATTTGAGTGGGCAGAGTGTAATCTGGACTCCTCTAGTCGGTTATTAAGAATACTGATAAAATATGCCGAGAGTGACGGTGCGACTCTGCAGGTGAAAATAACAGAGTTGAATGAGTTGATTTCTGCCATGAATGATGCGACACTGGAGAAAAAATACAGTGAGGAGAAGATTGGCAGATTAGCAAAGGAGGAAGACGTGATAAAAAAGCGTAAGACCTATAAATTCCAGAGAGACAAACTGGATTACCAAAACGGTCGCATCTTCACTTTTGCGAAGAAATATGACTCTGCCAAAGGTGGTAAAAACAAAATCACTATAGGGGCCCAAGGTACAGCAACAGGCATGCAGGAAACTATGCAATCAGCATCTTCCAAATCTGATCTAAGTTCTGTCCCGGGAAGTGAGTCGGAGGGGGAGCAATTGGCGGTCTGCTCACGGCTGGGGTTTACAAAAAGAACCCTAGCTCAGGAAGTGGATTGCCTGCGGCACGACCGGAGACAGACCCTGCGCTCACATATCCAAAGTCCAGCACAAGGCAAAGGAACAACCCCAAGCGCAGGAGACACAGGCAGTGCCGCAAAATCAAGCAGCACGGAGGATCAAGCGCCCAAGAAAAGGGTCGAGAAGAAATGGAAGCGTCGGTAAGGGAACAGACTAGTGGTGCACTGTCGATAATAGTGTTCTCTTAAGCTCTAAGGAACTCTTAACATTGTCGCTGTGGTTAACATATTGTCCTCCAAGCAGTTTTAACTATGCACGTACAAGATTGGACCTTTTCAAGTATACTAGGAAGTTGAAACTAAGGAAATTCCACCTATTGAACAAAAAGAAAACAGGGACTGGCACTGGTCGAAGGGATTCAGAAATATCGAGCTCACCAGGTGTTCAGGTAGGGGATTATGATCTGTACTGTGACATGCACGATTTGCATAGGGAAGTGACCACAGAGGAGAATGATTCTGAAGTCATGTTGACTTTAAGAACTAATGCCCCAGGCTCAACGAACTTCAAACCCAAGTCGACGTTTAATCCGGTGCTCACATATGATAACATCGATGTTTTTAATGAACTGGTGACAACGCAGATTAAGGATTTACATAAGTCTACCTTGGCCAATGACAAGAAAGATCATAAGAAAAACAGCGCTTATGGTAGTCTGATGAAAAAATTACAAAGCAACAACAATGTAATTATAAGGCAGTCAGACAAGGGCGGAAATATCGTCCTCTGGCCGAAGGACATGTACATGGAGGAGGCCATGACACATCCTAATGACCGGCAGTGTTACGGCAGGAGTGATTGGCCCACAGTTAAATCTGCGTGGAACATATTCAACTATAAGTTGTTGGCTTGGAAAAGTATGGGTTTGTTGAGCGGGGACGAATTTAAGTTTTTGAAAACGAATTACCCAGTGATCCCAGTATTTTACTTGATCCCTAAAGTCCACAAGGACCCAGCGAACCCGCCAGGGAGACCTATTATATCGGCCAAAGGCAAGTATGCTGGAAAATACATCCCGATATATTGATCACTTTCTTCAGGAACATGTACAGTCACTTCCATCCTACTTGCGCGACACAGGGGATTTCCTAGAGAAGATCAAATTGATCAGATGGCAATCAGACTATTTCTTGATAACGCTTGATGTGACTGCCCTGTACACGAGCTCCAATCACTTGGATGGGGTCCGAGCAGTAGAATACTTTATGAGAAAAAGATCAGCCTCGATGCTCAGTCACAACAAGATGATTAGCGAGATGATATATTTTTGTCTGTGCAATAACTATTTCTTATTCCAGAACATGATTTTCCAGCAATTGAGGGGCGTGGCGATGGGGGCCTGCTTCTCCCCGAGTTACGCGTGCTTGCACAAGGGACTATGGGAGGAGCAGGTCCTCAGGACCACGTATGAAGAGACGTTGAGTAACAACATAATATCATGGTATAGGTACATAGATGACATTTTTATTGTCTGGAATGGCTTGAAACTGAGTGTGGAAAGTTTTATTGCAAACATCAATGTAAATAGTCTGAACTTGAACTTCACAGGCAATGTAAGCGATTCGGTAGTAAATTTCCTCAATGAGTGACATGTTGGTGAAGAGCAGCCCAGAGGTGAGTGACATGTTGGTGAAGAGCAGCCCAGAGGTGGCCAATAAAAACCAATGGCTTCATACCACCAAAGGCTTCATCAAATGTGCTGTTTGCAAGGCATGTAAACAGGGGAAAAATAAAACATCATATTTGACCCCGTTTAGTGACGTGCCCATCCCGATAACTAAGAAGATAACCTGCAAAACAGATTTTGTGGTGTATGTGCTGAAGTGTGTGTGTGGCCTGCGATATGTGGGCAGCACGAAGTTGCAGGTCCACAAACGCATACTCCATCACATGCGCACGGTAGTCAACAGGGATGACTCTAGGGATTTTTATATTTCATTAATCTATTTGATATGCTGCTGTATAATTTAGTGTGCAGATTGCTCCCTTTTATGATTATTTTCAGTAACTGAATACAGATATTCATTCATTCATATTAGTAAGTATTTGTTTCTAAAATTATATATACATTTAATTGTTTTCAGTAAATGTAAATTATTTACTTTTTTCTTCGTGTTAAATGTATTTCACAAAAAAGATAATATGTTAGATAACTATTTAAATTAGATAAATAAATTAAAATGAATAAAACAATATTGTAAACCCCTGAAAGGTTTAAAAAGTATGTAATAATGTTCTTTCAAATCTTTAAATGTAAATGTTAATTTCAACATTACATCCGAGTATTTAACTTAAGGTATATATCTTTATAAGTTAAACAAATAGTATCACTGTCATCAACCAAATCTAGGGGCCTATTAGGATGGTGGACGGACCTGCGTCCGTCCGCCACCCCAGAGTAGGAGGGACCGTCCGCAGGGGCAGCGGCGGTCCCTCCGTGCTGATTAGGATGTGACCGCCACCCTGGCGGTCACATCCTGTATATTTAACATTGCAGCGGGTGCTGCTTGAAGCAGCACACACCGCAATGTTGAAAAACCATGTTTTCCTTTGCGTGCACGAAGCTGCAGGCACCACGTGGTGCCTGCCGCTTCGTTCACGCTAAGCCAGGGGGGTACCATAGATACCCCCCATGTGCACCCCCCCTTCACGCCTGGTGGCCCACAACGGGCCCCCAAAGAAAAGTCCGTATGCCTTTCCACGGCGGAAATGCCGCCGTGGAAAGGCATAGGACCGCCACCATCCTAATATGGCTGGCGGTGTCTGATAGAGACCGCCAGCCATGTTAGAGCTTTTCCGCTGCGGTCGGAAGGCGACCGCGGCGGACGGAAAAAAGATCCCCCAGCCATCCTAATCTGGCGGGGGGTGTTTTTTCTGTCCGCAGCAGTTAATCCGCATCCTCTGGGCCGGCGGTGGCATCTGCCGGCCTGGAGGATGCGGATTAACCGCAATCCTAATGAGCCCCCTAGTCTGAATTTACCTAACTATTTAAAATAAAAAAATTATA